>NW_028152166.1:322500-324200 GCF_964638095.1 Poromitra crassiceps | reverse complement strand
CTAACCCTAACCCTAACCCTAACCCTAACCCTAACCCTAACCCTAACCCTAACCCTAACCCTAACCCTAACCCTAACCCTAACCTAACCCTAACCCTAACCCTAACCCTAACCCTAACCCTAACCCTAAACCCTAACCCTAACCCTAACCCTAACCCTAACCCTAACCCTAACCCTAACCCTAACCCTAACCCTAACCCTAACCCCTAACCCTAACCCTAAACCCTAACCCTAACCCTAACCCTAACCCTAACCCTAACCCTAACCCTAACCCTAACCCTAACCCTAACCCTACCCTAACCCTAACCCTAACCCTAACCCTAACCCTAACCCTAACCCCTAACCCTAACCCTAACCCTAACCCTAACCCTAACCCTAACCCTAACCCTAACCCTAACCCTAACCCTAACCCTAACCCTAACCCTAACCCTAACCCTAACCCTAACCCTAACCCTAACCCTAACCCTAACCCTAACCCTAACCCTAACCCTAACCCTAACCCTAAACCCTAACCCTAACCCTAACCCTAACCCTAACCCTAACCCTAACCCTAACCCTAACCCTAACCCTAACCTAACCCTAACCCTAACCCTAACCCTAACCCTAACCCTAACCCTAACCCTAACCCTAACCCTAACCCCTAACCCTAACCCTAACCCTAACCCTAACCCTAACCCTAACCCTAACCCTAACCCTAACCTAACCCTAACCCTAACCCTAACCCTAACCTAACCCTAACCCTAACCCTAACCCTAACCCTAACCCTAACCCTAACCCTAACCCTAACCCTAACCCTAACCCTAACCCTAACCCTAACCCTAACCCTAACCCTAACCTAACCCTAACCCTAACCCTAACCCTAACCCTAACCCTAACCCTAACCCTAACCCTAACCCTAACCCTAACCCTAACCCTAACCCTAACCCTAACCCTAACCTAACCCTAACCCTAACCCTAACCCTAACCCTAACCCTAACCCTAACCCTAACCCTAACCCTAACCCTAACCCTAACCCTAACCCTAACCCTAACCCTAACCCTAACCCTAACCCTAACCCTAACCCTAACCCTAACCCTAACCCTAACCCTAACCCTAACCCTAACCCTAACCCTAACCCTAACCCTAACCCTAACCCTAACCCTAACCCTAACCCTAACCCTAACCCTAACCCTAACCCTAACCCTAACCCTAACCCTAACCCTAACCCTAACCCTAACCCTAACCCTAACCCTAACCCTAACCCTAACCCTAACCCTAACCCTAACCCTAACCCTAACCCTAACCCTAACCCTAACCCTAACCCTAACCCTAACCCTAACCCTAACCCTAACCCTAACCCTAACCCTAACCCTAACCCTAACCCTAACCCTAACCCTAACCCTAACCCTAACCCTAACCCTAACCCTAACCCTAACCCTAACCCTAACCCTAACCCTAACCCTAACCCTAACCCTAACCCTAACCCTAACCCTAACCCTAACCCTAACCTAACCCTAACCCTAACCCTAACCCTAACCCTAACCCTAACCCTAACCCTAACCCTAACCCTAACCCTAACCCTAACCCTAACCCTAACCCTAACCCTAACCCTAACCCTAACCCTAACCCTAACCCTAACCCTAACCCTAACCCTAACCCTAACCCTAACCCTAACCCTAACCCTAACCCTAACCCTAACCCTAACCCTAACCCTAACCCTAA
>NW_028152166.1:252500-317500 GCF_964638095.1 Poromitra crassiceps | reverse complement strand
TAACCCTAACCCTAACCCTAACCCTAACCCTAACCCTAACCCTAACCCTAACCCTAACCCTAACCCTAACCCTAACCCTAACCCTAACCCTAACCCTAACCCTAACCCTAACCCTAACCCTAACCCTAACCCTAAACCCTAACCCTAACCCTAACCTAACCCTAACCCTAACCCTAACCCTAACCCTAACCCTAACCCTAACCCTAACCCTAACCCTAACCCTAACCCTAACCCTAACCCTAACCCTAACCCTAACCCTAACCCTAACCCTAACCCTAACCCTAACCCTAACCCTAACCCTAACCCTAACCCTAACCCTAACCCTAACCCTAACCCTAACCCTAACCTAACCCTAACCCTAACCCTAACCCTAACCCTAACCCTAACCCTAACCCTAACCCTAACCCTAACCCTAACCCTAACCCTAACCCTAACCCTAACCCTAACCCTAACCCTAACCCTAACCCTAACCCTAACCCTAACCCTAACCCTAACCCTAACCCTAACCCTAACCCTAACCCTAACCCTAACCCTAACCCTAACCCTAACCTAACCCTAACCCTAACCCTAACCCTAACCCTAACCCTAACCCTAACCCTAACCCTAACCCTAACCCTAACCCTAACCCTAACCCTAACCCTAACCCTAACCCTAACCCTAACCCTAACCCTAACCCTAACCCTAACCCTAACCCTAACCCTAACCCTAACCCTAACCCTAACCCTAACCCTAACCCTAACCCTAACCCTAACCCTAACCCTAACCCTAACCCTAACCCTAACCCTAACCCTAACCCTAACCCTAACCCTAACCCTAACCCTAACCCTAACCCTAACCCTAACCCTAACCTAACCCTAACCCTAACCCTAACCCTAACCCTAACCCTAACCCTAACCCTAACCCTAACCCTAACCCTAACCCTAACCCTAACCCTAACCCTAACCCTAACCCTAACCCTAACCCTAACCCTAACCCTAACCCTAACCCTAACCCTAACCCTAACCCTAACCCTAACCCTAACCCTAACCCTAACCCTAACCCTAACCCTAACCCTAACCCTAACCCTAACCCTAACCCTAACCCTAACCCTAACCCTAACCCTAACCCTAACCCTAACCCTAACCCTAACCCTAACCCTAACCCTAACCCTAACCCTAACCCTAACCCTAACCCTAACCCTAACCCTAACCCTAACCCTAACCCTAACCCTAACCCTAACCCTAACCCTAACCCTAACCCTAACCCTAACCCTAACCCTAACCCTAACCCTAACCCTAACCCTAACCCTAACCCTAACCCTAACCCTACCCTAACCCTAACCCTAACCCTAACCCTAACCCTAACCCTAACCCTAACCCTAACCCTAACCCTAACCCTAAACCCTAACCCTAACCCTAACCCTAACCCTAACCCTAACCCTAACCCTAACCCTAACCCTAACCCTAACCCTAACCCTAACCCTAACCCTAACCCTAACCCTAACCCTAACCCTAACCCTAACCCTAACCCTAACCCTAACCCTAACCCTAACCCTAACCCTAACCCTAACCCTAACCCTAACCCTAACCCTAACCCTAACCCTAACCCTAACCCTAACCCTAACCCTAACCCTAACCCTAACCCTAACCCTAACCCTAACCCTAACCCTAACCCTAACCCTAACCCTAACCCTAACCCTAACCCTAACCCTAACCCTAACCCTAACCCTAACCCTAACCCTAACCCTAACCTAACCCTAACCCTAACCCTAACCCTAACCCTAACCCTAACCCTAACCCTAACCCTAACCCTAACCCTAACCCTAACCCTAACCCTAACCCTAACCCTAACCCTAACCCTAACCCTAACCCTAACCCTAACCCTAACCCTAACCCTAACCCTAACCCTAACCCTAACCCTAACCCTAACCCTAACCCTAACCCTAACCCTAACCCTAACCCTAACCCTAACCCTAACCCTAACCCTAACCCTAACCCTAACCCTAACCCTAACCCTAACCTAACCCTAACCCTAACCCTAACCCTAACCCTAACCCTAACCTAACCCTAACCCTAACCCTAACCCTAACCCTAACCCTAACCCTAACCCTAACCCTAACCCCTAACCCTAACCCTAACCCTAACCCTAACCCTAACCCTAACCCTAACCCTAACCCTAACCTAACCCTAACCCTAACCCTAACCCTAACCCCTAACCCTAACCCTAACCCTAACCCTAACCCTAACCCTAACCCTAACCCTAACCCTAACCCTAACCCTAACCCTAACCCTAACCCTAACCCTAACCCTAACCCTAACCCTAACCCTAACCCTAACCCTAACCCTAACCCTAACCCTAACCCTAACCCTAACCCTAACCCTAACCCTAACCCTAACCCTAACCCTAACCCTAACCCTAACCTACCCTAACCCTAACCCTAACCCTAACCCTAACCCTAACCTAACCCTAACCCTAACCCTAACCCTAACCCTAACCCTAACCCTAACCCTAACCCTAACCCTAACCCTAACCCTAACCCTAACCCTAACCCTAACCCTAACCCTAACCCTAACCCTAACCCTAACCCTAACCCTAACCCTAACCCTAACCCTAACCCTAACCCTAACCCTAACCCTAACCCTAACCCTAACCCTAACCCTAACCCTAACCCTAACCCTAACCCTAACCCTACCCTAACCCTAACCCTAACCCTAACCCTAACCCTAACCCTAACCCTAACCCTAACCCTAACCCTAACCCTAACCCTAACCCTAACCCTAACCCTAACCCTAACCCTAACCCTAACCCTAACCCTAACCCTAACCCTAACCCTAACCCTAACCCTAACCCTAACCCTAACCCTAACCCTAACCCTAACCCTAACCCTAACCCTAACCCTAACCCTAACCCTAACCCTAACCCTAACCCTAACCCTAACCCTAACCCTAACCCTAACCCTAACCCTAACCCTAACCCTAACCCTAACCCTAACCCTAACCCTAACCCTAACCCTAACCCTAACCCTAACCCTAACCCTAACCCTAACCCTAACCCTAACCCTAACCCTAACCCTAACCCTAACCCTAACCCTAACCCTAACCCTAACCCTAACCCTAACCCTAACCCTAACCCTAACCCTAACCCTAACCCTAACCTAACCCTAACCCTAACCCTAACCCTAACCCTAACCCTAACCCTAACCCTAACCCTAACCCTAACCCTAACCTAACCCTAACCCTAACCCTAACCCTAACCCTAACCCTAACCCTAACCCTAACCCTAACCCTAACCCTAACCCTAACCCTAACCCTAACCCTAACCCTAACCCTAACCCTAACCTAACCCTAACCCTAACCCTAACCCTAACCCTAACCCTAACCCTAACCCTAACCCTAACCTAACCCTAACCCTAACCCTAACCCTAACCCTAACCCTAACCCTAACCCTAACCCTAACCCTAACCCTAACCCTAACCCTAACCTAACCCTAACCCTAACCCTAACCCTAACCCTAACCCTAACCCTAACCCTAACCCTAACCCTAACCCTAACCCTAACCCTAACCCTAACCCTAACCCTAACCCTAACCCTAACCCTAACCCTAACCCTAACCCTAACCCTAACCCTAACCCTAACCCTAACCCTCTAACCCTAACCCTAACCCTAACCCTAACCCTAACCCTAACCCTAACCCTAACCCCTAACCCTAACCCTAACCCTAACCCTAACCCTAACCCTAACCCTAACCCTAACCCTAACCCTAACCCTAACCCTAACCCTAACCCTAACCCTAACCCTAACCCTAACCCTAACCCTAACCCTAACCCTAACCCTAACCCTAACCCTAACCCTAACCCTAACCCTAACCCTAACCCTAACCCTAACCCTAACCCTAACCCTAACCCTAACCCTAACCCTAACCCTAACCCTAACCCTAACCAACCCTAACCCTAACCCTAACCCTAACCCTAACCCTAACCCTAACCCTAACCCTAACCCTAACCCTAACCCTAACCCTAACCCTAACCCTAACCCTAACCCTAACCCTAACCCTAACCCTAACCCTAACCCTAACCCTAACCCTAACCCTAACCCTAACCCTAACCCTAACCCTAACCCTAACCCTAACCCTAACCCTAACCCTAACCCTAACCCTAACCCTAACCCTAACCCTAACCCTAACCCTAACCCTAACCCTAACCCTAACCCTAACCCTAACCCTAACCCTAACCCTAACCCTAACCTAACCCTAACCCTAACCCTAACCCTAACCCTAACCCTAACCCTAACCCTAACCCTAACCCTAACCCTAACCCTAACCCTAACCCTAACCCTAACCCTAACCCTAACCCTAACCCTAACCCTAACCCTAACCCTAACCCTAACCCTAACCCTAACCCTAACCCTAACCCTAACCCTAACCCTAACCCTAACCCTAACCCTAACCCTAACCCTAACCCTAACCCTAACCCTAACCTAACCCTAACCCTAACCCTAACCCTAACCCTAACCCTAACCCTAACCCTAACCCTAACCCTAACCCTAACCCTAACCCTAACCCTAACCCTAACCCTAACCCTAACCCTAACCCTAACCCTAACCCTAACCCTAACCCTAACCCTAACCCTAACCCTAACCCTAACCCTAACCCTAACCCTAACCCTAACCCTAACCCTAACCCTAACCCTAACCCTAACCCTAACCCTAACCCTAACCCTAACCCTAACCCTAACCCTAACCCTAACCCTAACCCTAACCCTAACCCTAACCCTAACCCTAACCCTAACCCTAACCCTAACCCTAACCCTAACCCTAACCCTAACCTAACCCTAACCCTAACCCTAACCCTAACCCTAACCCTAACCCTAACCCTAACCCTAACCCTAACCCTAACCCTAACCCTAACCCTAACCCTAACCCTAACCCTAACCCTAACCCTAACCCTAACCCTAACCCTAACCCTAACCCTAACCCTAACCCTAACCCTAACCCTAACCCTAACCCTAACCCTAACCCTAACCCTAACCCTAACCCTAACCCTAACCCTAACCCTAACCCTAACCCTAACCCTAACCCTAACCCTAACCCTAACCCTAACCCTAACCCTAACCCTAACCCTAACCCTAACCCTAACCCTAACCCTAACCCTAACCCTAACCCTAACCCTAACCCTAACCCTAACCCTAACCCTAACCCTAACCCTAACCCTAACCCTAACCCTAACCCTAACCCTAACCCTAACCCTAACCCTAAACCCTAACCCTAACCCTAACCCTAACCCTAACCCTAACCCTAACCCTAACCCTAACCCTAACCCTAACCCTAACCCTAACCCTAACCCTAACCCTAACCCTAACCCTAACCCTAACCCTAACCCTAACCCTAACCCTAACCCTAACCCTAACCCTAACCCTAACCCTAACCCTAACCCTAACCCTAACCCTAACCCTAACCCTAACCCTAACCCTAACCCTAACCCTAACCCTAACCCTAACCCTAACCCTAACCCTAACCCTAACCCTAACCCTAACCCTAACCCTAACCCTAACCCTAACCCTAACCCTAACCCTAACCCTAACCCTAACCCTAACCCTAACCCTAACCCTAACCCTAACCCTAACCCTAACCCTAACCCTAACCCTAACCCTAACCCTAACCCTAACCCTAACCCTAACCCTAACCCTAACCCTAACCCTAACCCTAACCCTAACCCTAACCCTAACCCTAACCCTAACCCTAACCCTAACCCTAACCCTAACCCTAACCCTAACCCTAACCCTAACCCTAACCCTAACCCTAACCCTAACCCTAACCCTAACCCTAACCCTAACCCTAACCCTAACCCTAACCCTAACCCTAACCCTAACCCTAACCCTAACCCTAACCCTAACCCTAACCCTAACCCTAACCCTAACCCTAACCCTAACCCTAACCCTAACCCTAACCCTAACCCTAACCCTAACCCTAACCCTAACCCTAACCCTAACCCTAACCCTAACCCTAACCCTAACCCTAACCCTAACCCTAACCCTAACCCTAACCCTAACCCTAACCCTAACCCTAACCCTAACCCTAACCCTAACCCTAACCCTAACCCTAACCCTAACCCTAACCCTAACCCTAACCCTAACCCTAACCCTAACCCTAACCCTAACCCTAACCTAACCCTAACCCTAACCCTAACCCTAACCCTAACCCTAACCCTAACCCTAACCCTAACCCTAACCCTAACCCTAACCCTAACCCTAACCCTAACCCTAACCCTAACCCTAACCCTAACCCTAACCCTAACCCTAACCCTAACCCTAACCCTAACCCTAACCCTAACCCTAACCCTAACCCTAACCCTAACCCTAACCCTAACCCTAACCCTAACCCTAACCCTAACCCTAACCCTAACCCTAACCCTAACCCTAACCCTAACCCTAACCCTAACCCTAACCCTAACCCTAACCCTAACCCTAACCCTAACCCTAACCCTAACCCTAACCCTAACCCTAACCCTAACCCTAACCCTAACCCTAACCCTAACCCTAACCCTAACCCTAACCCTAACCCTAACCCTAACCCTAACCCTAACCCTAACCCTAACCCTAACCCTAACCCTAACCCTAACCCTAACCCTAACCCTAACCCTAACCCTAACCCTAACCCTAACCCTAACCCTAACCCTAACCCTAACCCTAACCCTAACCCTAACCCTAACCCTAACCCTAACCCTAACCCTAACCCTAACCCTAACCCTAACCCTAACCCTAACCCTAACCCTAACCCTAACCCTAACCCTAACCCTAACCCTAACCCTAACCCTAACCCTAACCCTAACCCTAACCCTAACCCTAACCCTAACCCTAACCCTAACCCTAACCCTAACCCTACTAACCCTAACCCTAACCCTAACCCTAACCCTAACCCTAACCCTAACCCACTAACCCTAACCCTAACCCTAACCCTAACCCTAACCCTAACCCTAACCCTAACCCTAACCCTAACCCTAACCCTAACCCTAACCCTAACCCTAACCCTAACCCTAACCCTAACCCTAACCCTAACCCTAACCCTAACCCTAACCCTAACCCTAACCCTAACCCTAACCCTAACCCTAACCCTAACCCTAACCCTAACCCTAACCCTAACCCTAACCCTAACCCTAACCCTAACCCTAACCCTAACCCTAACCTCTAACCCTAACCCTAACCCTAACCCTAACCCTAACCCTAACCCTAACCCTAACCCTAACCCTAACCCTAACCCTAACCCTAACCCTAACCCTAACCCTAACCCTAACCCTAACCCTAACCCTAACCCTTACCTAACCCTAACCCTAACCCTAACCCTAACCCTAACCCTAACCCTAACCCTAACCCTAACCCTAACCCTAACCCTAACCCTAACCCTAACCCTAACACTAACCCTAACCCTAACCCTAACCCTAACCCTAACCCTAACCCTAACCCTAACCCTAACCCAGTTATCTAACCCCATCCCACCACAAATACACACCTTAACCCCTCCAATTCACGTTTTAATTTGATCCCTAAAAAAAAGTTGCTAGCATGTTAGCTTAGCATTAGCTTAGCATAAAAAAAAGAAAAAAAAAGTTGCTAGCATGTTAGCTTAGCATTAGCTTAGCATAAAAAAAAAGTTGCTAGCATGTTAGCTTAGCATTAGCTTAGCATAAAAAAAAAGTTGCTAGCATGTTAGCTTAGCATTAGCTTAGCATTAAAAAAAAGAAAAAAAAAGTTAGCTTAGCATTAGCTAAAAAAAAAAAAAAAAAAAAAAAAAAAAAAAAGTTAAAATAGTTAGCAAAAAAAACCACTTCCTGTTTTTGGCCTTCAAAATAAAAGAAAATGACCAAAACAGGAAGTAGAATTTCCCTTGCTCGGATCAAGCTAAAAAGTAGTTATTCAAGTTCCCCGTAATATTCCCAGTCGTTAGAGTGGTTACTTGGCTATGAAAAAAATAAAAAATTTCAAAATAAAAAAAAAAAAAAAAAAAAAAAAAAAAGTTAAAATAGTTAGCAAAAAAACCACTTCCTGTTTTTGGCCTTCAAAATAAAAGAAAATGACCAAAACAGGAAGTAGAATTTCCCTTGCTCGGATCAAGCTAAAAAGTAGTTTTTCAAGTTCCCCGTAATATTCCCAGTCGTTAGAGTGGTTACTTGGCTATGAAAAAAACAAAAAATTTCAAAATAAAATTAAAAAAAAAAAAAAAAAAAAAAAAAAAACGCGTTTGGGCCATTTTGGGCCATTTCCCTTGCTTTTTGGCCAAAATGAAGTCGTTTTTCGAGCTCCTCGCCAAAAATGGAGTCCTTAGAGTACCTACATGGCTATAAAAAAAAAAAAAAATTAATACAAAAAAAAAAAAAAAAAACACCAAGTACTTCAAAACTCCCAAATCGCATGAAACGTGCTCCTAACACAACCCCACAAAAAAACACTCAAAACCCTAACCACCCAAACACTTGGTAAAATTTCAACACTTTTCAAAAAAAAAAAAAAAAAAAAAAACACAAGTACTTTTCCCATACAAAAAAAAAAAAAAAGTCTCTTAGCCGTTTCACCAAACGACTCCAATCAACCCAATTCATGCTCATATGACACCCCCCCAACAACCCTCCCTCAAAACAGCCTAGGGTTGGCCAAAATGCCATGTTCAAAGCCTATTTACACCCACTTCCGGTCACTTCCGGCGGAAGCCCCGCCCATATTCGGGACCAGCGCATAAAACTACATAAGACTACATGTCTAACTTCCTAACCCTAGTTCCAACTTAGCCCTTCACAATGGGTCAACGGTCTACAACCCTAACAACCTAGTGCAAATTTCAGCTAGGGTTGTCAATTAACTCCCCTGGACCACCTGGAGCTATAATTTCAATTGGAGCATGTAGCCCTCCTATAGGAGAGCAGATCCTGAGAAAAGATTAGCACAAGTCCCCTCCCCCTAGGCAGGGGGGCGGTCCAATCGTTTAAAAATGTTGAAACTAGGGGTGCTAATAACTCCTAAAGTAAAAGGACTAGAAGGCTGTCCTTTCTTGGGGGAACTCCTCTCACACCCCTCTTCCCGCCCACAAAAAATGGGAGGTCAAAACGCCCCCTAAAAATCGGAAGTCGCGTTTCGGCCATTTCCCTTGCTTTTTGGCCGTTTTTTGGCCGTTTTTCGGGCTCCTCGCCAAAAATGGAGTCCTTAGAGTACCTACATGGCTATAAAAAAAAAAAAAAAAAATTTGAAAAAAAAAAAAAAAAAAAAAAAAAAAAATCAAACCTGAATAACTCCTAGGGGAAGTCACTTAAAATTCTAATCTTTTTTGTGGGAACTCCTCTCACACTCCTCTTTCAGCCCACAAAAAATGGGAGGTCAAAACGGAACTTTTTTTCTTTACAAAAAAATGTCGTATCTTTATATTCACTAAAATTCAGTAATTGAAGCTACAACCAAAATGACGGTTTGAGCATGTACTAGGGGTTGTCAACATACACTGTAGCCAAAATTTCGGCTCAAGGTTGAGTGGAACTGTGTCAAATTGACAAAAAGAGATGTCAATTTTGCTGGATTTCGTAATTTCGTGCGTTTTTTTTTTTTTTTTCAACTCTGCGGGACCACAGCTCGCTCAGCGTAGCTCCGATTAGCCTACCCTTTGCTGAGAGTAGGCTTTAGACTGTCTCCTACGTGTCCAGCAACTTTGAAAGGGCTAGCTTCAATTACTGATTTTTAGTGAATTGTTGCATCCGACATCCGTCTTTTTTTTTTTTTTCAAAAAAACCAAAGTTATTCCAAATGACACCAAACTCGTTCAGGCGTATCTTCTCATCATGATGAAGAATCCCTGTAACTTTGGTGTCATTTGGAGCACTCCTAAAATTTGCCGAAACTCGGATCCAGGTAAAACCTATTTTTTCGGGCTCCTCGCCAAAAATGGAGTCCTTAGAGTACCTACATGGCTATAAAAAAAAAAAAAAAAAAAAAAAAAAAAAAAAAAAAAAAACCCTAAGTACTTTTCCTATGTAAAAAAAGTACTTCCGGCGATAGTACCAGTCGACTCCAAATGACCTGAAACGCACTCATATCACACCCCCTGAGGAAGGATTTTAAAAACCCATACATTCAAACACTTAGTAAAATTTCAACACTTTTTTTTTTTTTTTGAAACGGCCATATCTCCGGAACCGGAAGTCGTACCCAAAAATAAACTTGATATTCGTGCTCAGCGACCAAAACTACGTCATATAGGATGTGTTTGGTGAAAAAAAAACATGTTTGAATTTTTATTTTTTTTATTTTTTATTGTTTTAAAACGGCCATAGCTCCGCCCCTGAAGGTCGTACACAGTTTATAAAATGTGCGTTGGAAAGCCCATAGTCGAATTAGGGGGGGTAGCCGGCAGGATTAAGCTATGTATTCCACTTGACTTTTCACTTTTACATTGAAAACTTTTTAAAAAAATGTTTTAACCCACTTCCGGTGGGCGTGGCCACTTGTCCTTTTAATACATCATGTATTTCCCCCTCCTCTACTTTACATAAATGGGTGGAGCTTATGTATTCTTGTTTGAGGCGGGAAGTTTGACGAAAGCGTTGGGCAACGTACCCTATATCCTAACCCTAACCCTAACCCTAACCCTAACCCTAACCCTAACCCTAACCCTAACCCTAACCCTAACCCTAACCCTAACCCTAACCCTAACCCTAACCCTAACCCTAACCCTAACCCTAACCCTAACCCTAACCCTAACCCTAACCCTAACCCTAACCCTAACCCTAACCCTAACCCTAAGAAAATGACCAAAACAGGAAGTAGAATTTCCCTTGCTCGGATCAAGCTAAAAAGTAGTTATTCAAGTTCCCCGTAATATTCCCAGTCGTTAGAGTGGTTACTTGGCTATGAAAAAAACAAAAAATTTCAAAAAAAAAAAAAAAAAAAAAAAAAAAAAAAAAAAAGTTAAAATAGTTAGCAAAAAAACCACTTCCTGTTTTTGGCCTTCAAAATAAAAGAAAATGACCAAAACAGGAAGTAGAATTTCCCTTGCTCGGATCAAGCTAAAAAGTAGTTATTCAAGTTCCCCGTAATATTCCCAGTCGTTAGAGTGGTTACTTGGCTATGAAAAAAACAAAAAATTTCAAAATAAAATTAAAAAAAAAAAAAAAAAAAAAAAAAAAACGCGTTTGGGCCATTTTGGGCCATTTCCCTTGCTTTTTGGCCAAAATGAAGTTGTTTTTCGAGCTCCTCGCCAAAAATGGAGTCCTTAGAGTACCTACATGGCTATAATTTTTTTTTGAAAAAAACAAAAAAAAAACAAAAAAAACACAAAGTACTTCAAAACTCCCAAATCGCATGAAACGTGCTCCTAACACAACCCCACAAAAAAACACTCAAAACCCTAACCACCCAAACACTTGGTAAAATTTCAACACTTTTCAAAAAAAAAAAAAAAAAAAAAAACACAAGTACTTTTCCCATACAAAAAAAAAAAAAAAGTCTCTTAGCCGTTTCACCAAACGACTCCAATCAACCCAATTCATGCTCATATGACACCCCCCCAACAACCCTCCCTCAAAACAGCCTAGGGTTGGCCAAAATGCCATGTTCAAAGCCTATTTACACCCACTTCCGGTCACTTCCGGCGGAAGCCCCGCCCATATTCGGGACCAGCGCATAAAACTACATAAGACTACATGTCTAACTTCCTAACCCTAGTTCCAACTTAGCCCTTCACAATGGGTCAACGGTCTACAACCCTAACAACCTAGTGCAAATTTCAGCTAGGGTTGTCAATTAACTCCCCTGGACCACCTGGAGCTATAATTTCAATTGGAGCATGTAGCCCTCCTATAGGAGAGCAGATCCTGAGAAAAGATTAGCACAAGTCCCCTCCCCCTAGGCAGGGGGGCGGTCCAATCGTTTAAAAATGTTGAAACTAGGGGTGCTAATAACTCCTAAAGTAAAAGGACTAGAAGGCTGTCCTTTCTTGGGGGAACTCCTCTCACACCCCTCTTCCCGCCCACAAAAAATGGGAGCTCAAAACGCCCCCTAAAAATCGGAAGTCGCGTTTCGGCCATTTCCCTTGCTTTTTGGCCAAAATGAACTCGGTTTTCGGGCTCCTCGCCAAAAATGGAGTCCTTAGAGTACCTACATGGCTATAAAAAAAAAAAAAAAAATTTGAAAAAAAAAAAAAAAAAAAAAAAAAAAAATCAAACCTGAATAACTCCGAGGGGAAGTCACTTAAAATTCTAATTTTTTTTGTGGGAACTCCTCTCACACTCCTCTTTCAGCCCACAAAAAATGGGAGGTCAAAACGGAACTTTTTTTCTTTACAAAAAAAATGTCGTATCTTTATATTCACTAAAATTCAGTAATTGAAGCTACAACCAAAATGACGGTTTGAGCATGTACTAGGGGTTGTCAACATACACTGTAGCCAAAATTTCGGCTCAAGGTTGAGTGGAACTGTGTCAAATTGACAAAAAGAGATGTCAATTTTGCTGGATTTCGTAATTTCGTGCGTTTTTTTTTTTTTTTCCAACTCTGCGGGACCACAGCTCGCTCAGCGTAGCTCCGATTAGCCTACCCTTTGCTGAGAGTAGGCTTTAGACTGTCTCCTACGTGTCCAGCAACTTTGAAAGGGCTAGCTTCAATTACTGATTTTTAGTGAATTGTTGCATCCGACATCCGTCTTTTTTTTTTTTTTCCAAAAAACCAAAGTTATTCCAAATGACACCAAACTCGTTCAGGCGTATCTTCTCATCATGATGAAGAATCCCTGTAACTTTGGGGTCATTTTTTTTTTTTTTTTTGACCAAAGTTTTTCCAAATGACACCAAACTCGTTCAGGCGTATCTTCTCATCATGATGAAGCTTCCCTGTAACTTTGGTGTCATTTGGAGCACTCCTAAAATTTGCCGAAATTCGGATCCAGGTAAAACCTATTTTTTCGGGCTCCTCGCCAAAAATGGAGTCTGTAGAGTACCTACATGGCTATACTTAATTTTCCCACCAAAAAAAAAAAAAAAAAAAAAAAAAAAAACATAAGTACTTTTCCTATGTAAAAAAAAAAAAAAGTACTTCCGGCGATAGTACCATTCGACTCCAAATGACCTGAAACGCACTCCTATCACATCCCCTGAGGAAGGATTTTGGCTGAAACACTTAGTAAAAAAAACTAGGGTTTCACTAGGGTTTACATAGCAAACTTCCGGTGGGCGTGGCCTAACCAAAGTAGGGGGGATCTGTAGCCACGCCCCCAAGGAGTTCGAATGTGCAAAAAAATAGGCTTCGCCCCCTTTCCCTGGCTTCCGGCGGGGGTGGGTGGAGCCAGGAAGAGCCAAAATAGGTAACTCCGCCCCTGAAGGTCGTAGAGCCTCGGGGGTGTGGTTTTAGTGGGGTACCTCGATCTCCGAAGTTTGGTAGGGTACTTTGCCAAAGTGGGAGGAGCTACTTTTTTTTTTTTGCATAACTCGAAGAAATTTGCATAAATTAACTTTAACATGGGAAATATACGATCGCCGCCCCGGCGACGCCCCGGCGATCGTGGCTCAGATCCCCTACCCTACCCTAACCCTAACCCTAACCCTAACCCTAACCCTAACCCTAACCCTAACCGCATAACTCGCATATATTTGCATAAATTAGGTTTAACATGGGAAAGATAGGGATCGTACGCGTACGATCGTGGCAAAACCCCCCTTATCCTAACCCTAACCCTAACCCTAACCCTAACCCTAACCTCTAACCCTATAAATTAGGTTTAACATGGGAAAGATAGGGATGGCCCGCGGGCCATCGTGGCTCAGATCCCCTACCCTAACCCTAACCCTAACCCTAACCTAACCCTAACCCTAACCCTAACCCTAACCCTAACCCTAACCCTAACCCTAACCCTAGCTTAGCATAAAAAAAAGAAAAAAAAAGTTGCTAGCATGTTAGCTTAGCATTAGCTTAGCATAAAAAAAAAGTTGCTAGCATGTTAGCTTAGCATTAGCTTAGCATAAAAAGAAAGGTTGCTAGCATGTTAGCTTAGCATTAGCTTAGCATAAAAAAAAAGAAAAAAAAAAGTTAGCTTAGCATTAGCTAAAAAAAAAAAAAAAAAAAAAAAAAAAAAAAAGTTAAAATAGTTAGCAAAAAAACCACTTCCTGTTTTTGGCCTTCAAAATAAAAGAAAATGACCAAAACAGGAAGTAGAATTTCCCTTGCTCGGATCAAGCTAAAAAGTAGTTATTCAAGTTCCCCGTAATATTCCCAGTCGTTAGAGTGGTTACTTGGCTATGAAAAAAATAAAAAATTTCAAAATAAAATAAAAAAAAAAAAAAAAAAAAAAAAAGTTAAAATAGTTAGCAAAAAAACCACTTCCTGTTTTTGGCCTTCAAAATAAAAGAAAATGACCAAAACAGGAAGTAGAATTTCCCTTGCTCGGATCAAGCTAAAAAGTAGTTTTTCAAGTTCCCCGTAATATTCCCAGTCGTTAGAGTGGTTACTTGGCTATGAAAAAAACTAAAAATTTCAAAATAAAATTAAAAAAAAAAAAAAAAAAAAAAAAACGCGTTTGGGCCATTTTGGGCCATTTTCCTTGCTTTTTGGCCAAAATGAAGTCGTTTTTCGAGCTCCTCGCCAAAAATGGAGTCCTTAGAGTACCTACATGGCTATAAAAAAAAAAAAAAATTTTAATGAAAAAAAAAAAACAAAAAAAACACAAAGTACTTCAAAACTCCCAAATCGCATGAAACGTGCTCCTAACACAACCCCACAAAAAAACACTCAAAACCCTAACCACCCAAACACTTGGTAAAATTTCAACACTTTTCAAAAAAAAAAAAAAAAAAAAAAAACCCAAGTACTTTTCCCATACAAAAAAAAAAAAAAACTCTCCCTGCCGTTTCACCAAACGACTCCAATCAACCCAATTCATGCTCATATGACACCCCCCCAACAACCCTCCCTCAAAACAGCCTAGGGTTGGCCAAAATGCCATGTTCAAAGCCTATTTACACCCACTTCCGGTCACTTCCGGCGGAAGCCCCGCCCATATTCGGGACCAGCGCATAAAACTACATAAGACTACATGTCTAACTTCCTAACCCTAGTTCCAACTTAGCCCTTCACAATGGGTCAACGGTCTACAACCCTAACAACCTAGTGCAAATTTCAGCTAGGGTTGTCAATTAACTCCCCTGGACCACCTGGAGCTATAATTTCAATTGGAGCATGTAGCCCTCCTATAGGAGAGCAGATCCTGAGAAAAGATTAGCACAAGTCCCCTCCCCCTAGGCAGGGGGGCGGTCCAATCGTTTAAAAATGTTGAAACTAGGGGTGCTAATAACTCCTAAAGTAAAAGGACTAGAAGGCTGTCCTTTCTTGGGGGAACTCCTCTCACACCCCTCTTCCCGCCCACAAAAAATGGGAGGTCAAAACGGAAGTCAAAAACCGGAAGTCGCGTTTCGGCCATTTCCCTTGCTTTTTGGCCAAAATGAACTCGGTTTTCGGGCTCCTCGCCAAAAATGGAGTCCTTAGAGTACCTACATGGCTATAAAAAAAAAAAAAAAAAATTTGAAAAAAAAAAAAAAAAAAAAAAAAAAAAGATCAAACCTGAATAACTCCTAGGGGAAGTCACTTAAAATTCTAATTTTTTTTGTGGGAACTCCTCTCACACTCCTCTTTCAGCCCACAAAAAATGGGAGCTCAAAACGGAACTTTTTTTCTTTACTAAAAAAATGTCGTATCTTTATATTCACTAAAATTCAGTAATTGAAGCTACAACCAAAATGACGGTTTGAGCATGTACTAGGGGTTGTCAACATACACTGTAGCCAAAATTTCGGCTCTAGGTTGAGTGGAACTGTGTCAAATTGACAAAAAGAGATGTCAATTTTGCTGGATTTCGTAATTTCGTGCGTTTTTTTTTTTTTTTCAACTCTGCGGGACCACAGCTCGCTCAGCGTAGCTCCGATTAGCCTACCCTTTGATGAGAGTAGGCTTTAGACTGTCTCCTACGTGTCCAGCAACTTTGAAAGGGCTAGCTTCAATTACTGATTTTTACTGAATTGTTGCATCCGACATCCGTCTTTTTTTTTTTTTTTCAAAAAAACCAAAGTTATTCCAAATGACACCAAACTCGTTCAGGCGTATCTTCTCATCATGATGAAGAATCCCTGTAACTTTGGTGTCATTTGGAGCACTCCTAAAATTTGCCGAAACTCGGATCCAGGTAAAACCTATTTTTTCGGGCTCCTCGCCAAAAATGGAGTCCTTAGAGTACCTACATGGCTATAAAAAAAAAAAAAAAAAAAAAAAAAAAAAAAAAAAAAAAACCCTAAGTACTTTTCCTATGTAAAAAAAGTACTTCCGGCGATAGTACCAGTCGACTCCAAATGACCTGAAACGCACTCATATCACACCCCCTGAGGAAGGATTTTAAAAACCCATACATTCAAACAGTAAAATTTCAACACTTTTTTTTTTTTTTTTAAACGGCCATATCTCCGGAACCGGAAGTCGTACCCAAAAATAGACTTGATATTCGTGCTCAGCGACCAAAACTACGTCATATAGGATGTGTTTGGTGAAAAAAAAACATGTTTTACTTTTTAATTTTTTTATTTTTTATTATTTTAAAACGGCCATAGCTCCGCCCCTGAAGGTCGTACACACTTTATAAAATGTGCGTTGGAAAGCCCGTACCCGAATTAGGGGGGGTAGCCGGCAGGATTAAGCTATGATCCCATGTTGACTTTTCACTTTTACATTGAAAACTTTTTAAAATAATGTTTACGCCCACTTCCGGTGGGCGTGGCCACTTGTCCTTTTAATACATCATGTATTTCCCCCTCCTCTACTTTACATAAATGGGTGGAGCCTATGATCCCGTGATTGAGGCGGGAAGTTTGACGAAAGCGTTGGGCAACGTACCCTATTACCTAACCCTAACCCTAACCCTAACCCTAACCCTAACCCTAACCCTAACCCTAACCCTAACCCTAACCCTAACCCTAACCCTAACCCCGCTACTTTTTTTTATTTGCATAACTCGCATATATTTGCATAAATTAGGTTTAACATGGGAAAGATAGGGATCGTACGCGTACGATCGTGGCAAAACCCCCCTTATCCTAACCCTAACCCTAACCCTAACCCTAACCCTAACCTCTAACCCTATAAATTAGGTTTAACATGGGAAAGATAGGGATGGCCCGCGGGCCATCGTGGCTCAGATCCCCTACCCTAACCCTAACCCTAACCCTAACCTAACCCTAACCCTAACCCTAACCCTAACCCTAACCCTAACCCTAACCCTAACCCTAGCTTAGCATAAAAAAAAGAAAAAAAAAGTTGCTAGCATGTTAGCTTAGCATTAGCTTAGCATAAAAAAAAAGTTGCTAGCATGTTAGCTTAGCATTAGCTTAGCATAAAAAGAAAGGTTGCTAGCATGTTAGCTTAGCATTAGCTTAGCATAAAAAAAAAGAAAAAAAAAAGTTAGCTTAGCATTAGCTAAAAAAAAAAAAAAAAAAAAAAAAAAAAAAAAGTTAAAATAGTTAGCAAAAAAACCACTTCCTGTTTTTGGCCTTCAAAATAAAAGAAAATGACCAAAACAGGAAGTAGAATTTCCCTTGCTCGGATCAAGCTAAAAAGTAGTTATTCAAGTTCCCCGTAATATTCCCAGTCGTTAGAGTGGTTACTTGGCTATGAAAAAAATAAAAAATTTCAAAATAAAATAAAAAAAAAAAAAAAAAAAAAAAAAGTTAAAATAGTTAGCAAAAAAACCACTTCCTGTTTTTGGCCTTCAAAATAAAAGAAAATGACCAAAACAGGAAGTAGAATTTCCCTTGCTCGGATCAAGCTAAAAAGTAGTTTTTCAAGTTCCCCGTAATATTCCCAGTCGTTAGAGTGGTTACTTGGCTATGAAAAAAACTAAAAATTTCAAAATAAAATTAAAAAAAAAAAAAAAAAAAAAAAAACGCGTTTGGGCCATTTTGGGCCATTTTCCTTGCTTTTTGGCCAAAATGAAGTCGTTTTTCGAGCTCCTCGCCAAAAATGGAGTCCTTAGAGTACCTACATGGCTATAAAAAAAAAAAAAAATTTTAATGAAAAAAAAAAAACAAAAAAAACACAAAGTACTTCAAAACTCCCAAATCGCATGAAACGTGCTCCTAACACAACCCCACAAAAAAACACTCAAAACCCTAACCACCCAAACACTTGGTAAAATTTCAACACTTTTCAAAAAAAAAAAAAAAAAAAAAAAACCCAAGTACTTTTCCCATACAAAAAAAAAAAAAAACTCTCCCTGCCGTTTCACCAAACGACTCCAATCAACCCAATTCATGCTCATATGACACCCCCCCAACAACCCTCCCTCAAAACAGCCTAGGGTTGGCCAAAATGCCATGTTCAAAGCCTATTTACACCCACTTCCGGTCACTTCCGGCGGAAGCCCCGCCCATATTCGGGACCAGCGCATAAAACTACATAAGACTACATGTCTAACTTCCTAACCCTAGTTCCAACTTAGCCCTTCACAATGGGTCAACGGTCTACAACCCTAACAACCTAGTGCAAATTTCAGCTAGGGTTGTCAATTAACTCCCCTGGACCACCTGGAGCTATAATTTCAATTGGAGCATGTAGCCCTCCTATAGGAGAGCAGATCCTGAGAAAAGATTAGCACAAGTCCCCTCCCCCTAGGCAGGGGGGCGGTCCAATCGTTTAAAAATGTTGAAACTAGGGGTGCTAATAACTCCTAAAGTAAAAGGACTAGAAGGCTGTCCTTTCTTGGGGGAACTCCTCTCACACCCCTCTTCCCGCCCACAAAAAATGGGAGGTCAAAACGGAAGTCAAAAACCGGAAGTCGCGTTTCGGCCATTTCCCTTGCTTTTTGGCCAAAATGAACTCGGTTTTCGGGCTCCTCGCCAAAAATGGAGTCCTTAGAGTACCTACATGGCTATAAAAAAAAAAAAAAAAAATTTGAAAAAAAAAAAAAAAAAAAAAAAAAAAAGATCAAACCTGAATAACTCCTAGGGGAAGTCACTTAAAATTCTAATTTTTTTTGTGGGAACTCCTCTCACACTCCTCTTTCAGCCCACAAAAAATGGGAGCTCAAAACGGAACTTTTTTTCTTTACTAAAAAAATGTCGTATCTTTATATTCACTAAAATTCAGTAATTGAAGCTACAACCAAAATGACGGTTTGAGCATGTACTAGGGGTTGTCAACATACACTGTAGCCAAAATTTCGGCTCTAGGTTGAGTGGAACTGTGTCAAATTGACAAAAAGAGATGTCAATTTTGCTGGATTTCGTAATTTCGTGCGTTTTTTTTTTTTTTTCAACTCTGCGGGACCACAGCTCGCTCAGCGTAGCTCCGATTAGCCTACCCTTTGATGAGAGTAGGCTTTAGACTGTCTCCTACGTGTCCAGCAACTTTGAAAGGGCTAGCTTCAATTACTGATTTTTACTGAATTGTTGCATCCGACATCCGTCTTTTTTTTTTTTTTTCAAAAAAACCAAAGTTATTCCAAATGACACCAAACTCGTTCAGGCGTATCTTCTCATCATGATGAAGAATCCCTGTAACTTTGGTGTCATTTGGAGCACTCCTAAAATTTGCCGAAACTCGGATCCAGGTAAAACCTATTTTTTCGGGCTCCTCGCCAAAAATGGAGTCCTTAGAGTACCTACATGGCTATAAAAAAAAAAAAAAAAAAAAAAAAAAAAAAAAAAAAAAAAACCCTAAGTACTTTTCCTATGTAAAAAAAGTACTTCCGGCGATAGTACCAGTCGACTCCAAATGACCTGAAACGCACTCATATCACACCCCCTGAGGAAGGATTTTAAAAACCCATACATTCAAACAGTAAAATTTCAACACTTTTTTTTTTTTTTTTAAACGGCCATATCTCCGGAACCGGAAGTCGTACCCAAAAATAGACTTGATATTCGTGCTCAGCGACCAAAACTACGTCATATAGGATGTGTTTGGTGAAAAAAAAACATGTTTTACTTTTTAATTTTTTTATTTTTTATTATTTTAAAACGGCCATAGCTCCGCCCCTGAAGGTCGTACACACTTTATAAAATGTGCGTTGGAAAGCCCGTACCCGAATTAGGGGGGGTAGCCGGCAGGATTAAGCTATGATCCCATGTTGACTTTTCACTTTTACATTGAAAACTTTTTAAAATAATGTTTACGCCCACTTCCGGTGGGCGTGGCCACTTGTCCTTTTAATACATCATGTATTTCCCCCTCCTCTACTTTACATAAATGGGTGGAGCCTATGATCCCGTGATTGAGGCGGGAAGTTTGACGAAAGCGTTGGGCAACGTACCCTATTACCTAACCCTAACCCTAACCCTAACCCTAACCCTAACCCTAACCCTAACCCTAACCCTAACCCTAACCCTAACCCTAACCCTAACCCTAACCCTAACCCTAACCCTAACCCTAACCCTAACCCTAACCCTAACCCTAACCCTAACCCTAACCCTAACCCTAACCCTAACCCCGCTACTTTTTTTTATTTGCATAACTCGCATATATTTGCATAAATTAGGTTTAACATGGGAAAGATAGGGATCGTACGCGTACGATCGTGGCAAAACCCCCCTTATCCTAACCCTAACCCTAACCCTAACCCTAACCCTAACCTCTAACCCTATAAATTAGGTTTAACATGGGAAAGATAGGGATGGCCCGCGGGCCATCGTGGCTCAGATCCCCTACCCTAACCCTAACCCTAACCCTAACCTAACCCTAACCCTAACCCTAACCCTAACCCTAACCCTAACCCTAACCCTAACCCTAGCTTAGCATAAAAAAAAGAAAAAAAAAGTTGCTAGCATGTTAGCTTAGCATTAGCTTAGCATAAAAAAAAAGTTGCTAGCATGTTAGCTTAGCATTAGCTTAGCATAAAAAGAAAGGTTGCTAGCATGTTAGCTTAGCATTAGCTTAGCATAAAAAAAAAGAAAAAAAAAAGTTAGCTTAGCATTAGCTAAAAAAAAAAAAAAAAAAAAAAAAAAAAAAAAGTTAAAATAGTTAGCAAAAAAACCACTTCCTGTTTTTGGCCTTCAAAATAAAAGAAAATGACCAAAACAGGAAGTAGAATTTCCCTTGCTCGGATCAAGCTAAAAAGTAGTTATTCAAGTTCCCCGTAATATTCCCAGTCGTTAGAGTGGTTACTTGGCTATGAAAAAAATAAAAAATTTCAAAATAAAATAAAAAAAAAAAAAAAAAAAAAAAAAGTTAAAATAGTTAGCAAAAAAACCACTTCCTGTTTTTGGCCTTCAAAATAAAAGAAAATGACCAAAACAGGAAGTAGAATTTCCCTTGCTCGGATCAAGCTAAAAAGTAGTTTTTCAAGTTCCCCGTAATATTCCCAGTCGTTAGAGTGGTTACTTGGCTATGAAAAAAACTAAAAATTTCAAAATAAAATTAAAAAAAAAAAAAAAAAAAAAAAAACGCGTTTGGGCCATTTTGGGCCATTTTCCTTGCTTTTTGGCCAAAATGAAGTCGTTTTTCGAGCTCCTCGCCAAAAATGGAGTCCTTAGAGTACCTACATGGCTATAAAAAAAAAAAAAAATTTTAATGAAAAAAAAAAAACAAAAAAAACACAAAGTACTTCAAAACTCCCAAATCGCATGAAACGTGCTCCTAACACAACCCCACAAAAAAACACTCAAAACCCTAACCACCCAAACACTTGGTAAAATTTCAACACTTTTCAAAAAAAAAAAAAAAAAAAAAAAACCCAAGTACTTTTCCCATACAAAAAAAAAAAAAAACTCTCCCTGCCGTTTCACCAAACGACTCCAATCAACCCAATTCATGCTCATATGACACCCCCCCAACAACCCTCCCTCAAAACAGCCTAGGGTTGGCCAAAATGCCATGTTCAAAGCCTATTTACACCCACTTCCGGTCACTTCCGGCGGAAGCCCCGCCCATATTCGGGACCAGCGCATAAAACTACATAAGACTACATGTCTAACTTCCTAACCCTAGTTCCAACTTAGCCCTTCACAATGGGTCAACGGTCTACAACCCTAACAACCTAGTGCAAATTTCAGCTAGGGTTGTCAATTAACTCCCCTGGACCACCTGGAGCTATAATTTCAATTGGAGCATGTAGCCCTCCTATAGGAGAGCAGATCCTGAGAAAAGATTAGCACAAGTCCCCTCCCCCTAGGCAGGGGGGCGGTCCAATCGTTTAAAAATGTTGAAACTAGGGGTGCTAATAACTCCTAAAGTAAAAGGACTAGAAGGCTGTCCTTTCTTGGGGGAACTCCTCTCACACCCCTCTTCCCGCCCACAAAAAATGGGAGGTCAAAACGGAAGTCAAAAACCGGAAGTCGCGTTTCGGCCATTTCCCTTGCTTTTTGGCCAAAATGAACTCGGTTTTCGGGCTCCTCGCCAAAAATGGAGTCCTTAGAGTACCTACATGGCTATAAAAAAAAAAAAAAAAAATTTGAAAAAAAAAAAAAAAAAAAAAAAAAAAAGATCAAACCTGAATAACTCCTAGGGGAAGTCACTTAAAATTCTAATTTTTTTTGTGGGAACTCCTCTCACACTCCTCTTTCAGCCCACAAAAAATGGGAGCTCAAAACGGAACTTTTTTTCTTTACTAAAAAAATGTCGTATCTTTATATTCACTAAAATTCAGTAATTGAAGCTACAACCAAAATGACGGTTTGAGCATGTACTAGGGGTTGTCAACATACACTGTAGCCAAAATTTCGGCTCTAGGTTGAGTGGAACTGTGTCAAATTGACAAAAAGAGATGTCAATTTTGCTGGATTTCGTAATTTCGTGCGTTTTTTTTTTTTTTTCAACTCTGCGGGACCACAGCTCGCTCAGCGTAGCTCCGATTAGCCTACCCTTTGATGAGAGTAGGCTTTAGACTGTCTCCTACGTGTCCAGCAACTTTGAAAGGGCTAGCTTCAATTACTGATTTTTACTGAATTGTTGCATCCGACATCCGTCTTTTTTTTTTTTTTTCAAAAAAACCAAAGTTATTCCAAATGACACCAAACTCGTTCAGGCGTATCTTCTCATCATGATGAAGAATCCCTGTAACTTTGGTGTCATTTGGAGCACTCCTAAAATTTGCCGAAACTCGGATCCAGGTAAAACCTATTTTTTCGGGCTCCTCGCCAAAAATGGAGTCCTTAGAGTACCTACATGGCTATAAAAAAAAAAAAAAAAAAAAAAAAAAAAAAAAAAAAAAAACCCTAAGTACTTTTCCTATGTAAAAAAAGTACTTCCGGCGATAGTACCAGTCGACTCCAAATGACCTGAAACGCACTCATATCACACCCCCTGAGGAAGGATTTTAAAAACCCATACATTCAAACAGTAAAATTTCAACACTTTTTTTTTTTTTTTTAAACGGCCATATCTCCGGAACCGGAAGTCGTACCCAAAAATAGACTTGATATTCGTGCTCAGCGACCAAAACTACGTCATATAGGATGTGTTTGGTGAAAAAAAAACATGTTTTACTTTTTAATTTTTTTATTTTTTATTATTTTAAAACGGCCATAGCTCCGCCCCTGAAGGTCGTACACACTTTATAAAATGTGCGTTGGAAAGCCCGTACCCGAATTAGGGGGGGTAGCCGGCAGGATTAAGCTATGATCCCATGTTGACTTTTCACTTTTACATTGAAAACTTTTTAAAATAATGTTTACGCCCACTTCCGGTGGGCGTGGCCACTTGTCCTTTTAATACATCATGTATTTCCCCCTCCTCTACTTTACATAAATGGGTGGAGCCTATGATCCCGTGATTGAGGCGGGAAGTTTGACGAAAGCGTTGGGCAACGTACCCTATTACCTAACCCTAACCCTAACCCTAACCCTAACCCTAACCCTAACCCTAACCCTAACCCTAACCCTAACCCTAACCCTAACCCTAACCCTAACCCTAACCCTAACCCTAACCCTAACCCTAACCCTAACCCTAACCCTAACCCTAACCCTAACCCTAACCCTAACCCTAACCCTAACCCCGCTACTTTTTTTTATTTGCATAACTCGCATATATTTGCATAAATTAGGTTTAACATGGGAAAGATAGGGATCGTACGCGTACGATCGTGGCAAAACCCCCCTTATCCTAACCCTAACCCTAACCCTAACCCTAACCCTAACCTCTAACCCTATAAATTAGGTTTAACATGGGAAAGATAGGGATGGCCCGCGGGCCATCGTGGCTCAGATCCCCTACCCTAACCCTAACCCTAACCCTAACCTAACCCTAACCCTAACCCTAACCCTAACCCTAACCCTAACCCTAACCCTAACCCTAGCTTAGCATAAAAAAAAGAAAAAAAAAGTTGCTAGCATGTTAGCTTAGCATTAGCTTAGCATAAAAAAAAAGTTGCTAGCATGTTAGCTTAGCATTAGCTTAGCATAAAAAGAAAGGTTGCTAGCATGTTAGCTTAGCATTAGCTTAGCATAAAAAAAAAGAAAAAAAAAAGTTAGCTTAGCATTAGCTAAAAAAAAAAAAAAAAAAAAAAAAAAAAAAAAGTTAAAATAGTTAGCAAAAAAACCACTTCCTGTTTTTGGCCTTCAAAATAAAAGAAAATGACCAAAACAGGAAGTAGAATTTCCCTTGCTCGGATCAAGCTAAAAAGTAGTTATTCAAGTTCCCCGTAATATTCCCAGTCGTTAGAGTGGTTACTTGGCTATGAAAAAAATAAAAAATTTCAAAATAAAATAAAAAAAAAAAAAAAAAAAAAAAAAGTTAAAATAGTTAGCAAAAAAACCACTTCCTGTTTTTGGCCTTCAAAATAAAAGAAAATGACCAAAACAGGAAGTAGAATTTCCCTTGCTCGGATCAAGCTAAAAAGTAGTTTTTCAAGTTCCCCGTAATATTCCCAGTCGTTAGAGTGGTTACTTGGCTATGAAAAAAACTAAAAATTTCAAAATAAAATTAAAAAAAAAAAAAAAAAAAAAAAAAACGCGTTTGGGCCATTTTGGGCCATTTTCCTTGCTTTTTGGCCAAAATGAAGTCGTTTTTCGAGCTCCTCGCCAAAAATGGAGTCCTTAGAGTACCTACATGGCTATAAAAAAAAAAAAAAATTTTAATGAAAAAAAAAAAACAAAAAAAACACAAAGTACTTCAAAACTCCCAAATCGCATGAAACGTGCTCCTAACACAACCCCACAAAAAAACACTCAAAACCCTAACCACCCAAACACTTGGTAAAATTTCAACACTTTTCAAAAAAAAAAAAAAAAAAAAAAAACCCAAGTACTTTTCCCATACAAAAAAAAAAAAAAACTCTCCCTGCCGTTTCACCAAACGACTCCAATCAACCCAATTCATGCTCATATGACACCCCCCCAACAACCCTCCCTCAAAACAGCCTAGGGTTGGCCAAAATGCCATGTTCAAAGCCTATTTACACCCACTTCCGGTCACTTCCGGCGGAAGCCCCGCCCATATTCGGGACCAGCGCATAAAACTACATAAGACTACATGTCTAACTTCCTAACCCTAGTTCCAACTTAGCCCTTCACAATGGGTCAACGGTCTACAACCCTAACAACCTAGTGCAAATTTCAGCTAGGGTTGTCAATTAACTCCCCTGGACCACCTGGAGCTATAATTTCAATTGGAGCATGTAGCCCTCCTATAGGAGAGCAGATCCTGAGAAAAGATTAGCACAAGTCCCCTCCCCCTAGGCAGGGGGGCGGTCCAATCGTTTAAAAATGTTGAAACTAGGGGTGCTAATAACTCCTAAAGTAAAAGGACTAGAAGGCTGTCCTTTCTTGGGGGAACTCCTCTCACACCCCTCTTCCCGCCCACAAAAAATGGGAGGTCAAAACGGAAGTCAAAAACCGGAAGTCGCGTTTCGGCCATTTCCCTTGCTTTTTGGCCAAAATGAACTCGGTTTTCGGGCTCCTCGCCAAAAATGGAGTCCTTAGAGTACCTACATGGCTATAAAAAAAAAAAAAAAAAATTTGAAAAAAAAAAAAAAAAAAAAAAAAAAAAGATCAAACCTGAATAACTCCTAGGGGAAGTCACTTAAAATTCTAATTTTTTTTGTGGGAACTCCTCTCACACTCCTCTTTCAGCCCACAAAAAATGGGAGCTCAAAACGGAACTTTTTTTCTTTACTAAAAAAATGTCGTATCTTTATATTCACTAAAATTCAGTAATTGAAGCTACAACCAAAATGACGGTTTGAGCATGTACTAGGGGTTGTCAACATACACTGTAGCCAAAATTTCGGCTCTAGGTTGAGTGGAACTGTGTCAAATTGACAAAAAGAGATGTCAATTTTGCTGGATTTCGTAATTTCGTGCGTTTTTTTTTTTTTTTCAACTCTGCGGGACCACAGCTCGCTCAGCGTAGCTCCGATTAGCCTACCCTTTGATGAGAGTAGGCTTTAGACTGTCTCCTACGTGTCCAGCAACTTTGAAAGGGCTAGCTTCAATTACTGATTTTTACTGAATTGTTGCATCCGACATCCGTCTTTTTTTTTTTTTTTCAAAAAAACCAAAGTTATTCCAAATGACACCAAACTCGTTCAGGCGTATCTTCTCATCATGATGAAGAATCCCTGTAACTTTGGTGTCATTTGGAGCACTCCTAAAATTTGCCGAAACTCGGATCCAGGTAAAACCTATTTTTTCGGGCTCCTCGCCAAAAATGGAGTCCTTAGAGTACCTACATGGCTATAAAAAAAAAAAAAAAAAAAAAAAAAAAAAAAAAAAAAAAAACCCTAAGTACTTTTCCTATGTAAAAAAAGTACTTCCGGCGATAGTACCAGTCGACTCCAAATGACCTGAAACGCACTCATATCACACCCCCTGAGGAAGGATTTTAAAAACCCATACATTCAAACAGTAAAATTTCAACACTTTTTTTTTTTTTTTTAAACGGCCATATCTCCGGAACCGGAAGTCGTACCCAAAAATAGACTTGATATTCGTGCTCAGCGACCAAAACTACGTCATATAGGATGTGTTTGGTGAAAAAAAAACATGTTTTACTTTTTAATTTTTTTATTTTTTATTATTTTAAAACGGCCATAGCTCCGCCCCTGAAGGTCGTACACACTTTATAAAATGTGCGTTGGAAAGCCCGTACCCGAATTAGGGGGGGTAGCCGGCAGGATTAAGCTATGATCCCATGTTGACTTTTCACTTTTACATTGAAAACTTTTTAAAATAATGTTTACGCCCACTTCCGGTGGGCGTGGCCACTTGTCCTTTTAATACATCATGTATTTCCCCCTCCTCTACTTTACATAAATGGGTGGAGCCTATGATCCCGTGATTGAGGCGGGAAGTTTGACGAAAGCGTTGGGCAACGTACCCTATTACCTAACCCTAACCCTAACCCTAACCCTAACCCTAACCCTAACCCTAACCCTAACCCTAACCCTAACCCTAACCCTAACCCTAACCCTAACACTAACCCTAACCCTAACCCTAACCCTAACCCTAACCCTAACCCTAACCCTAACCCTAACCCAGTTATCTAACCCCATCCCACCACAAATACACACCTTAACCCCTCCAATTCACGTTTTAATTTGATCCCTAAAAAAAAGTTGCTAGCATGTTAGCTTAGCATTAGCTTAGCATAAAAAAAAGAAAAAAAAAGTTGCTAGCATGTTAGCTTAGCATTAGCTTAGCATAAAAAAAAAGTTGCTAGCATGTTAGCTTAGCATTAGCTTAGCATAAAAAAAAAGTTGCTAGCATGTTAGCTTAGCATTAGCTTAGCATTAAAAAAAAGAAAAAAAAAGTTAGCTTAGCATTAGCTAAAAAAAAAAAAAAAAAAAAAAAAAAAAAAAAGTTAAAATAGTTAGCAAAAAAAACCACTTCCTGTTTTTGGCCTTCAAAATAAAAGAAAATGACCAAAACAGGAAGTAGAATTTCCCTTGCTCGGATCAAGCTAAAAAGTAGTTATTCAAGTTCCCCGTAATATTCCCAGTCGTTAGAGTGGTTACTTGGCTATGAAAAAAATAAAAAATTTCAAAATAAAAAAAAAAAAAAAAAAAAAAAAAAAAGTTAAAATAGTTAGCAAAAAAACCACTTCCTGTTTTTGGCCTTCAAAATAAAAGAAAATGACCAAAACAGGAAGTAGAATTTCCCTTGCTCGGATCAAGCTAAAAAGTAGTTTTTCAAGTTCCCCGTAATATTCCCAGTCGTTAGAGTGGTTACTTGGCTATGAAAAAAACAAAAAATTTCAAAATAAAATTAAAAAAAAAAAAAAAAAAAAAAAAAAAACGCGTTTGGGCCATTTTGGGCCATTTCCCTTGCTTTTTGGCCAAAATGAAGTCGTTTTTCGAGCTCCTCGCCAAAAATGGAGTCCTTAGAGTACCTACATGGCTATAAAAAAAAAAAAAAATTAATACAAAAAAAAAAAAAAAAAACACCAAGTACTTCAAAACTCCCAAATCGCATGAAACGTGCTCCTAACACAACCCCACAAAAAAACACTCAAAACCCTAACCACCCAAACACTTGGTAAAATTTCAACACTTTTCAAAAAAAAAAAAAAAAAAAAAAACACAAGTACTTTTCCCATACAAAAAAAAAAAAAAAGTCTCTTAGCCGTTTCACCAAACGACTCCAATCAACCCAATTCATGCTCATATGACACCCCCCCAACAACCCTCCCTCAAAACAGCCTAGGGTTGGCCAAAATGCCATGTTCAAAGCCTATTTACACCCACTTCCGGTCACTTCCGGCGGAAGCCCCGCCCATATTCGGGACCAGCGCATAAAACTACATAAGACTACATGTCTAACTTCCTAACCCTAGTTCCAACTTAGCCCTTCACAATGGGTCAACGGTCTACAACCCTAACAACCTAGTGCAAATTTCAGCTAGGGTTGTCAATTAACTCCCCTGGACCACCTGGAGCTATAATTTCAATTGGAGCATGTAGCCCTCCTATAGGAGAGCAGATCCTGAGAAAAGATTAGCACAAGTCCCCTCCCCCTAGGCAGGGGGGCGGTCCAATCGTTTAAAAATGTTGAAACTAGGGGTGCTAATAACTCCTAAAGTAAAAGGACTAGAAGGCTGTCCTTTCTTGGGGGAACTCCTCTCACACCCCTCTTCCCGCCCACAAAAAATGGGAGGTCAAAACGCCCCCTAAAAATCGGAAGTCGCGTTTCGGCCATTTCCCTTGCTTTTTGGCCGTTTTTTGGCCGTTTTTCGGGCTCCTCGCCAAAAATGGAGTCCTTAGAGTACCTACATGGCTATAAAAAAAAAAAAAAAAAATTTGAAAAAAAAAAAAAAAAAAAAAAAAAAAAATCAAACCTGAATAACTCCTAGGGGAAGTCACTTAAAATTCTAATCTTTTTTGTGGGAACTCCTCTCACACTCCTCTTTCAGCCCACAAAAAATGGGAGGTCAAAACGGAACTTTTTTTCTTTACAAAAAAATGTCGTATCTTTATATTCACTAAAATTCAGTAATTGAAGCTACAACCAAAATGACGGTTTGAGCATGTACTAGGGGTTGTCAACATACACTGTAGCCAAAATTTCGGCTCAAGGTTGAGTGGAACTGTGTCAAATTGACAAAAAGAGATGTCAATTTTGCTGGATTTCGTAATTTCGTGCGTTTTTTTTTTTTTTTTCAACTCTGCGGGACCACAGCTCGCTCAGCGTAGCTCCGATTAGCCTACCCTTTGCTGAGAGTAGGCTTTAGACTGTCTCCTACGTGTCCAGCAACTTTGAAAGGGCTAGCTTCAATTACTGATTTTTAGTGAATTGTTGCATCCGACATCCGTCTTTTTTTTTTTTTTCAAAAAAACCAAAGTTATTCCAAATGACACCAAACTCGTTCAGGCGTATCTTCTCATCATGATGAAGAATCCCTGTAACTTTGGTGTCATTTGGAGCACTCCTAAAATTTGCCGAAACTCGGATCCAGGTAAAACCTATTTTTTCGGGCTCCTCGCCAAAAATGGAGTCCTTAGAGTACCTACATGGCTATAAAAAAAAAAAAAAAAAAAAAAAAAAAAAAAAAAAAAAAACCCTAAGTACTTTTCCTATGTAAAAAAAGTACTTCCGGCGATAGTACCAGTCGACTCCAAATGACCTGAAACGCACTCATATCACACCCCCTGAGGAAGGATTTTAAAAACCCATACATTCAAACACTTAGTAAAATTTCAACACTTTTTTTTTTTTTTTGAAACGGCCATATCTCCGGAACCGGAAGTCGTACCCAAAAATAAACTTGATATTCGTGCTCAGCGACCAAAACTACGTCATATAGGATGTGTTTGGTGAAAAAAAAACATGTTTGAATTTTTATTTTTTTTATTTTTTATTGTTTTAAAACGGCCATAGCTCCGCCCCTGAAGGTCGTACACAGTTTATAAAATGTGCGTTGGAAAGCCCATAGTCGAATTAGGGGGGGTAGCCGGCAGGATTAAGCTATGTATTCCACTTGACTTTTCACTTTTACATTGAAAACTTTTTAAAAAAATGTTTTAACCCACTTCCGGTGGGCGTGGCCACTTGTCCTTTTAATACATCATGTATTTCCCCCTCCTCTACTTTACATAAATGGGTGGAGCTTATGTATTCTTGTTTGAGGCGGGAAGTTTGACGAAAGCGTTGGGCAACGTACCCTATATCCTAACCCTAACCCTAACCCTAACCCTAACCCTAACCCTAACCCTAACCCTAACCCTAACCCTAACCCTAACCCTAACCCTAACCCTAACCCTAACCCTAACCCTAACCCTAACCCTAACCCTAACCCTAACCCTAACCCTAACCCTAACCCTAACCCTAACCCTAACCCTAACCCTAAGAAAATGACCAAAACAGGAAGTAGAATTTCCCTTGCTCGGATCAAGCTAAAAAGTAGTTATTCAAGTTCCCCGTAATATTCCCAGTCGTTAGAGTGGTTACTTGGCTATGAAAAAAACAAAAAATTTCAAAAAAAAAAAAAAAAAAAAAAAAAAAAAAAAAAAAGTTAAAATAGTTAGCAAAAAAACCACTTCCTGTTTTTGGCCTTCAAAATAAAAGAAAATGACCAAAACAGGAAGTAGAATTTCCCTTGCTCGGATCAAGCTAAAAAGTAGTTATTCAAGTTCCCCGTAATATTCCCAGTCGTTAGAGTGGTTACTTGGCTATGAAAAAAACAAAAAATTTCAAAATAAAATTAAAAAAAAAAAAAAAAAAAAAAAAAAACGCGTTTGGGCCATTTTGGGCCATTTCCCTTGCTTTTTGGCCAAAATGAAGTTGTTTTTCGAGCTCCTCGCCAAAAATGGAGTCCTTAGAGTACCTACATGGCTATAATTTTTTTTTGAAAAAAACAAAAAAAAAACAAAAAAAACACAAAGTACTTCAAAACTCCCAAATCGCATGAAACGTGCTCCTAACACAACCCCACAAAAAAACACTCAAAACCCTAACCACCCAAACACTTGGTAAAATTTCAACACTTTTCAAAAAAAAAAAAAAAAAAAAAAACACAAGTACTTTTCCCATACAAAAAAAAAAAAAAAGTCTCTTAGCCGTTTCACCAAACGACTCCAATCAACCCAATTCATGCTCATATGACACCCCCCCAACAACCCTCCCTCAAAACAGCCTAGGGTTGGCCAAAATGCCATGTTCAAAGCCTATTTACACCCACTTCCGGTCACTTCCGGCGGAAGCCCCGCCCATATTCGGGACCAGCGCATAAAACTACATAAGACTACATGTCTAACTTCCTAACCCTAGTTCCAACTTAGCCCTTCACAATGGGTCAACGGTCTACAACCCTAACAACCTAGTGCAAATTTCAGCTAGGGTTGTCAATTAACTCCCCTGGACCACCTGGAGCTATAATTTCAATTGGAGCATGTAGCCCTCCTATAGGAGAGCAGATCCTGAGAAAAGATTAGCACAAGTCCCCTCCCCCTAGGCAGGGGGGCGGTCCAATCGTTTAAAAATGTTGAAACTAGGGGTGCTAATAACTCCTAAAGTAAAAGGACTAGAAGGCTGTCCTTTCTTGGGGGAACTCCTCTCACACCCCTCTTCCCGCCCACAAAAAATGGGAGCTCAAAACGCCCCCTAAAAATCGGAAGTCGCGTTTCGGCCATTTCCCTTGCTTTTTGGCCAAAATGAACTCGGTTTTCGGGCTCCTCGCCAAAAATGGAGTCCTTAGAGTACCTACATGGCTATAAAAAAAAAAAAAAAAATTTGAAAAAAAAAAAAAAAAAAAAAAAAAAAAATCAAACCTGAATAACTCCGAGGGGAAGTCACTTAAAATTCTAATTTTTTTTGTGGGAACTCCTCTCACACTCCTCTTTCAGCCCACAAAAAATGGGAGGTCAAAACGGAACTTTTTTTCTTTACAAAAAAAATGTCGTATCTTTATATTCACTAAAATTCAGTAATTGAAGCTACAACCAAAATGACGGTTTGAGCATGTACTAGGGGTTGTCAACATACACTGTAGCCAAAATTTCGGCTCAAGGTTGAGTGGAACTGTGTCAAATTGACAAAAAGAGATGTCAATTTTGCTGGATTTCGTAATTTCGTGCGTTTTTTTTTTTTTTTCCAACTCTGCGGGACCACAGCTCGCTCAGCGTAGCTCCGATTAGCCTACCCTTTGCTGAGAGTAGGCTTTAGACTGTCTCCTACGTGTCCAGCAACTTTGAAAGGGCTAGCTTCAATTACTGATTTTTAGTGAATTGTTGCATCCGACATCCGTCTTTTTTTTTTTTTTCCAAAAAACCAAAGTTATTCCAAATGACACCAAACTCGTTCAGGCGTATCTTCTCATCATGATGAAGAATCCCTGTAACTTTGGGGTCATTTTTTTTTTTTTTTTTGACCAAAGTTTTTCCAAATGACACCAAACTCGTTCAGGCGTATCTTCTCATCATGATGAAGCTTCCCTGTAACTTTGGTGTCATTTGGAGCACTCCTAAAATTTGCCGAAATTCGGATCCAGGTAAAACCTATTTTTTCGGGCTCCTCGCCAAAAATGGAGTCTGTAGAGTACCTACATGGCTATACTTAATTTTCCCACCAAAAAAAAAAAAAAAAAAAAAAAAAAAAACATAAGTACTTTTCCTATGTAAAAAAAAAAAAAAGTACTTCCGGCGATAGTACCATTCGACTCCAAATGACCTGAAACGCACTCCTATCACATCCCCTGAGGAAGGATTTTGGCTGAAACACTTAGTAAAAAAAACTAGGGTTTCACTAGGGTTTACATAGCAAACTTCCGGTGGGCGTGGCCTAACCAAAGTAGGGGGGATCTGTAGCCACGCCCCCAAGGAGTTCGAATGTGCAAAAAAATAGGCTTCGCCCCCTTTCCCTGGCTTCCGGCGGGGGTGGGTGGAGCCAGGAAGAGCCAAAATAGGTAACTCCGCCCCTGAAGGTCGTAGAGCCTCGGGGGTGTGGTTTTAGTGGGGTACCTCGATCTCCGAAGTTTGGTAGGGTACTTTGCCAAAGTGGGAGGAGCTACTTTTTTTTTTTTGCATAACTCGAAGAAATTTGCATAAATTAACTTTAACATGGGAAATATACGATCGCCGCCCCGGCGACGCCCCGGCGATCGTGGCTCAGATCCCCTACCCTAACCCTAACCCTAACCCTAACCCTAACCCTAACCCTAACCCTAACCCTAACCCTAACCCTAACCCTAACCCTAACCCTAACCCTAACCCTAACCCTAACCCTAACCCTAACCCTAACCCTAACCCTAACCCTAACCCTAACCCCGCTACTTTTTTTTATTTGCATAACTCGCATATATTTGCATAAATTAGGTTTAACATGGGAAAGATAGGGATCGTACGCGTACGATCGTGGCAAAACCCCCCTTATCCTAACCCTAACCCTAACCCTAACCCTAACCCTAACCTCTAACCCTATAAATTAGGTTTAACATGGGAAAGATAGGGATGGCCCGCGGGCCATCGTGGCTCAGATCCCCTACCCTAACCCTAACCCTAACCCTAACCTAACCCTAACCCTAACCCTAACCCTAACCCTAACCCTAACCCTAACCCTAACCCTAGCTTAGCATAAAAAAAAGAAAAAAAAAGTTGCTAGCATGTTAGCTTAGCATTAGCTTAGCATAAAAAAAAAGTTGCTAGCATGTTAGCTTAGCATTAGCTTAGCATAAAAAGAAAGGTTGCTAGCATGTTAGCTTAGCATTAGCTTAGCATAAAAAAAAGAAAAAAAAAAGTTAGCTTAGCATTAGCTAAAAAAAAAAAAAAAAAAAAAAAAAAAAAAAAAGTTAAAATAGTTAGCAAAAAAACCACTTCCTGTTTTTGGCCTTCAAAATAAAAGAAAATGACCAAAACAGGAAGTAGAATTTCCCTTGCTCGGATCAAGCTAAAAAGTAGTTATTCAAGTTCCCCGTAATATTCCCAGTCGTTAGAGTGGTTACTTGGCTATGAAAAAAATAAAAAATTTCAAAATAAAATAAAAAAAAAAAAAAAAAAAAAAAAAGTTAAAATAGTTAGCAAAAAAACCACTTCCTGTTTTTGGCCTTCAAAATAAAAGAAAATGACCAAAACAGGAAGTAGAATTTCCCTTGCTCGGATCAAGCTAAAAAGTAGTTTTTCAAGTTCCCCGTAATATTCCCAGTCGTTAGAGTGGTTACTTGGCTATGAAAAAAACTAAAAATTTCAAAATAAAATTAAAAAAAAAAAAAAAAAAAAAAAAAACGCGTTTGGGCCATTTTGGGCCATTTTCCTTGCTTTTTGGCCAAAATGAAGTCGTTTTTCGAGCTCCTCGCCAAAAATGGAGTCCTTAGAGTACCTACATGGCTATAAAAAAAAAAAAAAATTTTAATGAAAAAAAAAAAACAAAAAAAACACAAAGTACTTCAAAACTCCCAAATCGCATGAAACGTGCTCCTAACACAACCCCACAAAAAAACACTCAAAACCCTAACCACCCAAACACTTGGTAAAATTTCAACACTTTTCAAAAAAAAAAAAAAAAAAAAAAAACCCAAGTACTTTTCCCATACAAAAAAAAAAAAAAACTCTCCCTGCCGTTTCACCAAACGACTCCAATCAACCCAATTCATGCTCATATGACACCCCCCCAACAACCCTCCCTCAAAACAGCCTAGGGTTGGCCAAAATGCCATGTTCAAAGCCTATTTACACCCACTTCCGGTCACTTCCGGCGGAAGCCCCGCCCATATTCGGGACCAGCGCATAAAACTACATAAGACTACATGTCTAACTTCCTAACCCTAGTTCCAACTTAGCCCTTCACAATGGGTCAACGGTCTACAACCCTAACAACCTAGTGCAAATTTCAGCTAGGGTTGTCAATTAACTCCCCTGGACCACCTGGAGCTATAATTTCAATTGGAGCATGTAGCCCTCCTATAGGAGAGCAGATCCTGAGAAAAGATTAGCACAAGTCCCCTCCCCCTAGGCAGGGGGGCGGTCCAATCGTTTAAAAATGTTGAAACTAGGGGTGCTAATAACTCCTAAAGTAAAAGGACTAGAAGGCTGTCCTTTCTTGGGGGAACTCCTCTCACACCCCTCTTCCCGCCCACAAAAAATGGGAGGTCAAAACGGAAGTCAAAAACCGGAAGTCGCGTTTCGGCCATTTCCCTTGCTTTTTGGCCAAAATGAACTCGGTTTTCGGGCTCCTCGCCAAAAATGGAGTCCTTAGAGTACCTACATGGCTATAAAAAAAAAAAAAAAAAATTTGAAAAAAAAAAAAAAAAAAAAAAAAAAAAGATCAAACCTGAATAACTCCTAGGGGAAGTCACTTAAAATTCTAATTTTTTTTGTGGGAACTCCTCTCACACTCCTCTTTCAGCCCACAAAAAATGGGAGCTCAAAACGGAACTTTTTTTCTTTACTAAAAAAATGTCGTATCTTTATATTCACTAAAATTCAGTAATTGAAGCTACAACCAAAATGACGGTTTGAGCATGTACTAGGGGTTGTCAACATACACTGTAGCCAAAATTTCGGCTCTAGGTTGAGTGGAACTGTGTCAAATTGACAAAAAGAGATGTCAATTTTGCTGGATTTCGTAATTTCGTGCGTTTTTTTTTTTTTTTCAACTCTGCGGGACCACAGCTCGCTCAGCGTAGCTCCGATTAGCCTACCCTTTGATGAGAGTAGGCTTTAGACTGTCTCCTACGTGTCCAGCAACTTTGAAAGGGCTAGCTTCAATTACTGATTTTTACTGAATTGTTGCATCCGACATCCGTCTTTTTTTTTTTTTTTCAAAAAAACCAAAGTTATTCCAAATGACACCAAACTCGTTCAGGCGTATCTTCTCATCATGATGAAGAATCCCTGTAACTTTGGTGTCATTTGGAGCACTCCTAAAATTTGCCGAAACTCGGATCCAGGTAAAACCTATTTTTTCGGGCTCCTCGCCAAAAATGGAGTCCTTAGAGTACCTACATGGCTATAAAAAAAAAAAAAAAAAAAAAAAAAAAAAAAAAAAAAAAAACCCTAAGTACTTTTCCTATGTAAAAAAAGTACTTCCGGCGATAGTACCAGTCGACTCCAAATGACCTGAAACGCACTCATATCACACCCCCTGAGGAAGGATTTTAAAAACCCATACATTCAAACAGTAAAATTTCAACACTTTTTTTTTTTTTTTTAAACGGCCATATCTCCGGAACCGGAAGTCGTACCCAAAAATAGACTTGATATTCGTGCTCAGCGACCAAAACTACGTCATATAGGATGTGTTTGGTGAAAAAAAAACATGTTTTACTTTTTAATTTTTTTATTTTTTATTATTTTAAAACGGCCATAGCTCCGCCCCTGAAGGTCGTACACACTTTATAAAATGTGCGTTGGAAAGCCCGTACCCGAATTAGGGGGGGTAGCCGGCAGGATTAAGCTATGATCCCATGTTGACTTTTCACTTTTACATTGAAAACTTTTTAAAATAATGTTTACGCCCACTTCCGGTGGGCGTGGCCACTTGTCCTTTTAATACATCATGTATTTCCCCCTCCTCTACTTTACATAAATGGGTGGAGCCTATGATCCCGTGATTGAGGCGGGAAGTTTGACGAAAGCGTTGGGCAACGTACCCTATTACCTAACCCTAACCCTAACCCTAACCCTAACCCTAACCCTAACCCTAACCCTAACCCTAACCCTAACCCTAACCCTAACCCTAACCCTAACACTAACCCTAACCCTAACCCTAACCCTAACCCTAACCCTAACCCTAACCCTAACCCTAACCCTAACCCTAACCCTAACCCTAACCCTAACCCTAACCCTAACCCTAACCCTAACCCTAACCCTAACCCTAACCCAGTTATCTAACCCCATCCCACCACAAATACACACCTTAACCCCTCCAATTCACGTTTTAATTTGATCCCTAAAAAAAAGTTGCTAGCATGTTAGCTTAGCATTAGCTTAGCATAAAAAAAAGAAAAAAAAAGTTGCTAGCATGTTAGCTTAGCATTAGCTTAGCATAAAAAAAAAGTTGCTAGCATGTTAGCTTAGCATTAGCTTAGCATAAAAAAAAAGTTGCTAGCATGTTAGCTTAGCATTAGCTTAGCATTAAAAAAAAGAAAAAAAAAGTTAGCTTAGCATTAGCTAAAAAAAAAAAAAAAAAAAAAAAAAAAAAAAAGTTAAAATAGTTAGCAAAAAAAACCACTTCCTGTTTTTGGCCTTCAAAATAAAAGAAAATGACCAAAACAGGAAGTAGAATTTCCCTTGCTCGGATCAAGCTAAAAAGTAGTTATTCAAGTTCCCCGTAATATTCCCAGTCGTTAGAGTGGTTACTTGGCTATGAAAAAAATAAAAAATTTCAAAATAAAAAAAAAAAAAAAAAAAAAAAAAAAAGTTAAAATAGTTAGCAAAAAAACCACTTCCTGTTTTTGGCCTTCAAAATAAAAGAAAATGACCAAAACAGGAAGTAGAATTTCCCTTGCTCGGATCAAGCTAAAAAGTAGTTTTTCAAGTTCCCCGTAATATTCCCAGTCGTTAGAGTGGTTACTTGGCTATGAAAAAAACAAAAAATTTCAAAATAAAATTAAAAAAAAAAAAAAAAAAAAAAAAAAAACGCGTTTGGGCCATTTTGGGCCATTTCCCTTGCTTTTTGGCCAAAATGAAGTCGTTTTTCGAGCTCCTCGCCAAAAATGGAGTCCTTAGAGTACCTACATGGCTATAAAAAAAAAAAAAAATTAATACAAAAAAAAAAAAAAAAAACACCAAGTACTTCAAAACTCCCAAATCGCATGAAACGTGCTCCTAACACAACCCCACAAAAAAACACTCAAAACCCTAACCACCCAAACACTTGGTAAAATTTCAACACTTTTCAAAAAAAAAAAAAAAAAAAAAAACACAAGTACTTTTCCCATACAAAAAAAAAAAAAAAGTCTCTTAGCCGTTTCACCAAACGACTCCAATCAACCCAATTCATGCTCATATGACACCCCCCCAACAACCCTCCCTCAAAACAGCCTAGGGTTGGCCAAAATGCCATGTTCAAAGCCTATTTACACCCACTTCCGGTCACTTCCGGCGGAAGCCCCGCCCATATTCGGGACCAGCGCATAAAACTACATAAGACTACATGTCTAACTTCCTAACCCTAGTTCCAACTTAGCCCTTCACAATGGGTCAACGGTCTACAACCCTAACAACCTAGTGCAAATTTCAGCTAGGGTTGTCAATTAACTCCCCTGGACCACCTGGAGCTATAATTTCAATTGGAGCATGTAGCCCTCCTATAGGAGAGCAGATCCTGAGAAAAGATTAGCACAAGTCCCCTCCCCCTAGGCAGGGGGGCGGTCCAATCGTTTAAAAATGTTGAAACTAGGGGTGCTAATAACTCCTAAAGTAAAAGGACTAGAAGGCTGTCCTTTCTTGGGGGAACTCCTCTCACACCCCTCTTCCCGCCCACAAAAAATGGGAGGTCAAAACGCCCCCTAAAAATCGGAAGTCGCGTTTCGGCCATTTCCCTTGCTTTTTGGCCGTTTTTTGGCCGTTTTTCGGGCTCCTCGCCAAAAATGGAGTCCTTAGAGTACCTACATGGCTATAAAAAAAAAAAAAAAAAATTTGAAAAAAAAAAAAAAAAAAAAAAAAAAAAATCAAACCTGAATAACTCCTAGGGGAAGTCACTTAAAATTCTAATCTTTTTTGTGGGAACTCCTCTCACACTCCTCTTTCAGCCCACAAAAAATGGGAGGTCAAAACGGAACTTTTTTTCTTTACAAAAAAATGTCGTATCTTTATATTCACTAAAATTCAGTAATTGAAGCTACAACCAAAATGACGGTTTGAGCATGTACTAGGGGTTGTCAACATACACTGTAGCCAAAATTTCGGCTCAAGGTTGAGTGGAACTGTGTCAAATTGACAAAAAGAGATGTCAATTTTGCTGGATTTCGTAATTTCGTGCGTTTTTTTTTTTTTTTTCAACTCTGCGGGACCACAGCTCGCTCAGCGTAGCTCCGATTAGCCTACCCTTTGCTGAGAGTAGGCTTTAGACTGTCTCCTACGTGTCCAGCAACTTTGAAAGGGCTAGCTTCAATTACTGATTTTTAGTGAATTGTTGCATCCGACATCCGTCTTTTTTTTTTTTTTCAAAAAAACCAAAGTTATTCCAAATGACACCAAACTCGTTCAGGCGTATCTTCTCATCATGATGAAGAATCCCTGTAACTTTGGTGTCATTTGGAGCACTCCTAAAATTTGCCGAAACTCGGATCCAGGTAAAACCTATTTTTTCGGGCTCCTCGCCAAAAATGGAGTCCTTAGAGTACCTACATGGCTATAAAAAAAAAAAAAAAAAAAAAAAAAAAAAAAAAAAAAAAACCCTAAGTACTTTTCCTATGTAAAAAAAGTACTTCCGGCGATAGTACCAGTCGACTCCAAATGACCTGAAACGCACTCATATCACACCCCCTGAGGAAGGATTTTAAAAACCCATACATTCAAACACTTAGTAAAATTTCAACACTTTTTTTTTTTTTTTGAAACGGCCATATCTCCGGAACCGGAAGTCGTACCCAAAAATAAACTTGATATTCGTGCTCAGCGACCAAAACTACGTCATATAGGATGTGTTTGGTGAAAAAAAAACATGTTTGAATTTTTATTTTTTTTATTTTTTATTGTTTTAAAACGGCCATAGCTCCGCCCCTGAAGGTCGTACACAGTTTATAAAATGTGCGTTGGAAAGCCCATAGTCGAATTAGGGGGGGTAGCCGGCAGGATTAAGCTATGTATTCCACTTGACTTTTCACTTTTACATTGAAAACTTTTTAAAAAAATGTTTTAACCCACTTCCGGTGGGCGTGGCCACTTGTCCTTTTAATACATCATGTATTTCCCCCTCCTCTACTTTACATAAATGGGTGGAGCTTATGTATTCTTGTTTGAGGCGGGAAGTTTGACGAAAGCGTTGGGCAACGTACCCTATATCCTAACCCTAACCCTAACCCTAACCCTAACCCTCTAACCCTAACCCTAACCCTAACCCTAACCCTAACCCTAACCCTAACCCTAACCCTAACCCTAACCCTAACCCTAACCCTAACCCTAACCCTAACCCTCTAACCCTAACCCTAACCCTAACCCTAACCCTCTAACCCTAACTAACCCTAACCCTAACCCTAACCCTAACCCTAACCCTAACCCTAACCCTAACCCTAACCCTAACCCTAACCCTAACCCTAACCCTAACCCTAACCCTAACCCTAACCCTAACCCTAACCCTAACCCTAACCCTAACCCTAACCCTAACCCTAACCCTAACCCTAACCCTAACCCTAACCCTAACCCTAACCCTAACCCTAACCCTAACCCTAACCCTAACCCTACACTAACCCTAACCCTAACCCTAACCCTAACCCTAACCCTAACCCTAACCCTAACCCTAACCCTAACCCTAACCCTAACCCTAACCCTAACCCTAACCCTAACCCTAACCCTAACCCTAACCCTAACCCTAACCCTAACCCTAACCCTAACCCTAACCCTAACCCTAACCCTAACCCTAACCCTAACCCTAACCCTAACCCTAACCCTAACCCTAACCCTAACCCTAACCCTAACCCTAACCCTAACCCTAACCCTAACCCCTAACCCTAACCCTAACCCTAACCCTAACCCTAACCCTAACCCTAACCCTAACCCTAACCCTAACCCTAACCCTAACCCTAACCCTAACCCTAACCCTAACCCTAACCCTAACCCTAACCCTAACCCTAACCCCCCTTATCCTAACCCTAACCCTAACCCTAACCCTAACCCTAACCCTAACCCTAACCCTAACCCTAACCCTAGTCTGGATGGGCTGCTCGTTTCTTGCGGTTTCGGTTGAGAGCTTTGATGAAGCTTTTGCGATTCTGGTCTTATTTATGCTGCGTGTTTCAAAGTGTGTTCCACCCATAATCTATTATGCAAATTTGCAATCCCTCACCGCCAGCAATCAGCGCGAAAGCGAAAGCGTTTTCGCCAATCCATTTTCATGAGAATGGCTTCCTCACACTGCTTTTTGCTTGCCTTCCTCTAGTCAGGAGAGCACTGTCGCCACTTAGTGGGTCGGTGGAATGGGTTGTACACGTTGGGTGGCTCCAATAATTTTATAGGAGACGTGGGGGGCGTTGATCCACGTCCCACCGTCAATTTTTTTTTTTTTTTTTTTAAGACGAGATATCTCGTCTTTGGCAGTCAACGGTTGGATTCTGTAAGCCGAGATATCTCGTCATTGGCAGTCAACGTGTTAAAAGCACAACAGCTTTATTATTATTATAAAGCTGTGGTCCAGCAGGAAACATTTTATCTCATCGTTTTCCTGCTTTAGACTCAAATAGTGTTTTAGACAAACTAGCTTTCTGAACGGCACCAGCCCCATCTGGAGAATTGGGCTTTGGAGCCGAAGCCGTTAATGTCGGTGGTGAGGACCGGGGAGAAGGAGATGGGATATGTGGACACTGAGCTGCTCCATCCTCTTCATCTGAGCAGAGGACAGTAGCACGGAGTCACTTTAGATAATAAACCTGTACTTTGTGAACCTTTCCTACACAAAAGCAGCACTCTGAGAGTCTGGACATTTGCTATAGGACACTTTTCATATTGTGTTGAATAGTGACTTTAGGCTGCTTTATGTGAGCGGCAGACAACAGCAGGACGTTATGCTTCCGTTGTAGAAGGAGGCACCAGGCAGGAGCACGAGGACCAGGCTGTCTTCAAGTGGAGGAGCAGAGGAGAAGCCTCGGTCTGTCTCCCCCTCCACCCGCGTCATGTCCTCCCACCGCATAGCAGGACCTCTCGTGGTGCACGGCCTCAGTGTTTCAGCTCGTGCAGGCTGGGCAGGGCGGGTCAGAGAGGAGGAGAGCTGCCCTCGGAGCACGTGGCTCCCAGGGCAGGAAGCTCCAGGCCCAAGCTGCGAGCTGCGGTGGAAACCAGGAAGGTTGAGCCGCTGCCCCACTGCTGCTGGACGAGGGGTGGGCAGCATCGAAGTGTGGGGCGGCCACATCAGTGATGGCTGCCCAGTGGAGAGTGGTTCCCATCCCAGAAAAGAACTGCACTCTGCTCACAAGCTCAGCGTGTGGAAGCTCTCTGCAATGCAGGCAGGTGAAGTCACAGGAGCCGAGTGGCAGCCCAGCATGATGAGGCACCAGGCACGCTGCACACTTGACATACCCATCCTCCAGGTTCATGTAGGTGGCTTGGCACTCTGGGCAAACACAGATGCTAGGCCTGAAGCCAGAGTTAGCGAGCTTCGGCCTGACACCCGCGCCGCCCGGAGCTTCGTTGCGGCATCCTCCTGCATAATGTGATATTACCAGAACAATAGTCACACTTTCACTACTCACACGTTCACTACTCACACTGCACACTGTATTCCTACTCTCCTACTCAACACTCTATCAGATTGTAATTTCTTTTCAGAGTTTTATTTCTAAATATCTTCCAGTTAAGGGGTGAAGGAGGCTTAAGTTCAGGAGCTTAAAGCTGTGGTTAAAGTGTTTAAATGTGATTAAAACAACTGTTATTATGATTATTACAATTATTATGACTAGGATTATTATCATTGTGATTATTATTATCACCGTCATGTATATTCATTCAGCATAAAGTTATTGGTATGCTTGTTCTCAGCTCTGTTTTGATAATAACTGATTTTACATTAAATCTGTCATCACAGACTTGTTAACTGTGGACTCTCACAGACTCACTGTGAAGTCGTGGCCTCAGCTCTGAAGTCCAACCCCTCCCATCTGACAGAGCTGGACCTGAGTCACAACGAGCTGGAAGATTCAGCAGTGAAGCTGCTGTGGGCTGGACTGGAGAGTCCACACTGTCGACTGGAGACTCTGAGGTCAGACATGCTGTCAGTTCTTTGTTCATTATAGATGTGATATGAATATCATGCTGACATTTAATGTAAAGAACACAGGAGCTGGAGATGAGCACCCAGAGACTTCAGGTGAGGTGCAGACTGCCTGAAGAAGGTGTCATGTGAAAAGATGGAGAACTGCACACTCTGTTATGCTTCTATATTTAAATCAAGTTGTGACCTGATGTTTCAACACACTGTGCCTTCATCAAGGTCACAAAAAGTGTAGACTTTACAGCCTAACTTAAGAGATAAAGAAGGTTCAGCTGGTGCAACAGTCTGCTCCATCCTTTCAAATTGTTGTTAGGGTACATGCTTTAATCCTTTCCAGGCTCTCTCTCTCTCTCTCTCTCTCCCTCCATCTCTCTCTTTCCTCTTTCTCCCTCCATCTCTCCCTCTCTCTCTCTCTCCCCCCCTCTCTCTCTCCCTCCATCTCTCTCTCTCTCTCTCTCTTTCTCTCTCCTTCTCCCCCTATCTCTCTCTCCCTCCATCTCTCTCTTTGTCCCTCCATCTCTCCCTCTCTCTCTCCCTCCATCTCTCTCTTTCTCCCTCCATCTCTCCCTCTCTCTGCACCTCTCTCTCTCCCTCCATCTCTCTCTCTTTCTCTCTCTCTGCCTCTCTCTCTCCATCTCTCTCCCTCTCTCTCTCCCTCCATCTCTATCTTTCTCCCTCCATCTCTCCCTCTCTCTCTCTCTCTCTCTCTCCCTCACACCAGGATTTTGATCTCCCACTCTCTCTCTCCCTCCATCTCTCTCTTTCTCTCTCTCTCTCTCTCTCTCTCTTTCTCTCCTGCCCTCTGCTGGTGAGTAATCACACAGAGGAAAGACAGAGATCTGGGTCGTGCCCTTTGGTTAAAAATAAATATAAATAAAACTGGTAAATAGAAACGTGTTTGGCATGAGGAATTGACAGGCCTGAAACTCTGATTACAGAGACACAAACATCTTTTAGCAAGTAGGCTACAATGTCCAAGTTTAGCTCTGTGTGTTGAGCTGAGTGATGCCACTCTTTCAAGTGGAAGTTTGTTCCACCAGCCACACATTTACATTCTCATCTTTTTTTATTTGTTTCTGCTGATTTATTTGATAGTGAAGAAAAGCCTCCACTCACTAACTCACTCTTCAGTCTCTGCTTGTTTATTGAAGCAGCAGCATGTTATCACTCATTTGAATGAGTGCTGCTTTGTCCTTGTTATGTCTTTTTGAACCTGGCAGCCTGTTGGCTTCAGCTGCTTTCAGTTGACTTCACCATTTTAGAAACATGTATATTTAAAACCTCCACAGCTCTGAGTGGATTATGAAACATGGTTTCAATCAGCTTTTCTATACAGGAATGTTGTATTTTATATCTACATGTTTTATTCTTTATTCAGCTTGTGGGGCTGCAGCTTGTCAGAGAGCAGCTGTGCTTCTCTGGCCTCAGCTCTGAAGTCCAAGATTCAAGATTCAAGATTCAAGTTTATTATTTGTCCCCGAAGGGCAATTTGTGTGCAGCAGATATAAAAAGCATAGCGAATACATGAAAAAACAAAACATGAACAAATTAAAACAAACATGGAGCATGGCAGCAGTTTTCCAGCAGAAAAAGGATCAAGTAAACACAAGATAAAAGTGAAATAAAAACAAAATAAAAACACACCTCAAGGGATCTGTACGATGTACTTAAAAGTAGTAAAAGACACGTACATGAACTTAAAAGTAATAAGAGTCCAGGACTATTTGAGCTCACATAAATAGGTAGGTAAAAAATAAATAAAGATATATCTCGAATATAAAATATATCAAGAATATTTGTAGCAGCAATACCTACCTAAGAAGAGAGACAAGGAGAGAGAGTGCATCATCTCCTCTGCCCAGCAGCGTTTAAGCTGCACGAGAGACAGAGAAAAGAGAGCGAGACAGAGAGAGAGAGAGAGAGTGCACTATCTCCTCCTCTCAGCAGCATTTAAAGCTGTGATGGAAACAGGTACGAAAGACAGTTTGTATCTGTTTTTCGTGGCCCTCGGAACCTTTAGCCGAAGGCCCGAAGGGAGCAGCACATACTCTGGACAGAGAGGATGAGTATCGTCCATGCGAATGGACATGGCCTTTTTAAGCACCTGTTTGTTAAAAATGTGGTCCAGGCTACTAAAATTTACTCCGGCTATTTTAGATGCCGCTCTCACGATCCTCCCGAGAGAGTTCCTCCCTTGAATACCAAGGTTTCCATACCAACAGATAATAGAGAATGAGATTACAGACTCGATATAGGCACAATAAAATAGTTTCATCAGAGTCCTGTCAACCTGGAATCTAGCAAGCTTCCTTAGGCAAAAGAGACGTTGTTGACCTTTTTTGCACAGCATTTCACAGTTTAGATCGAACTTCAACTTGCTGTCAAAAATAGTGCCAAGATATTTATAATTGGTCACCAAGTCTACTGGTTGCCCATGGACAACACTGTTCTGGGGAACTGGGGAGGATCGTCTAAAATCAACACAGATCTCTTTAGTCTTTGAGACGTTAAGTTGGAGGAAGGCTTCTTCACACCAGGACAGAAAATCATTTAAAACCTGGCCATGACCGACCTCATCCCCATCAAGCAGGCTGACAATAATGGAATCATCAGCGTACTTGATGATGAATCTGTCGGCATGACGGCTAAAACAGTCATTTGTATACAGAATATACAAGAAGGCAGACAAAACACACCCTTGTGGTGAGCCGGTCGAGGATGTTAAGAAGCTGGACAGAGTGCCGTTTACTCTTACTTGTTGTGATCTATTTGTAAGGAAGTCCAAGATCCATCCAACAAGACCTGCGTCTAAGCAAAAAAGGCGTACAAGTTTCTCAACCAAAATGTGAGGCTGGATCGTGTTGAACGCTGAAGAAAAATCTACAAAAAGCAGCCTGGCGTGGTTCCCACTGCCTTCTAAGTGCTTACAGACAAGGTTGAGTAGGGTAGCTGTGGCGTCTTGTACACCTCTCTGTGCTCTATACGCAAACTGAAAGGGGTCGAGCATGTGCTCAGTTTTTGCTAGGAGCTCTGCTTTAACTAGCTTTTCAAATTGCTTCATAACCAGAGAGGTTAAAGCAACAGGCCGGAAGTCGTTCAAGCTTTTGGGACTGTTTATTTTAGCCACGGGCACCACTATGGATTGTTTCCATAGGGATGGCACCTTCTGCTGAGAGAGAGACAAATTAAAAATGAAACTAAAAATAGGAGCAAGCTGGTCAGCACATGTTTTTAGTAGGCGACCGCTAAGTCCATCGGGGCCAGGACTTTTCCTGGGCTTGCACTTTTTAAAGCCACAGATTACATCGTGTTCATCAAAAAAAGGATTCAACGGTGGAGCCAGCTGGAGATTGTTTCTGATCTCGGAGTGCTTGTTGTTAAAATCATGAACATCAAATCGAACATAAAAATCATTAAGGCATTGAGCCAGCTCAGCGTCTGAATTGTATTCCTTGAGCTGAACTTTTTTTCTACCTGATTCTTTGGTCCCCGTGATCGTTTTCAAGCTGTCCCAGGCAGAGCCTAGATTATTCATTCTGAGCTGAGACTCAATTTTATCTTTGTATTTCAGCTTACAGGACCTGATTTCACGTTTAATTTCTTTCTGTAGATTATATAGATCTAGCCTATTCCCTTCTCTAAAGATTTTTTTCTTCATATACAGAAGCTTTTTAACACCTTAACTGCCAGCGACGAGTGTACTCGTCAAACACAATCCAGCTGTTAACTGCCAGCGACGAGTGTACTCGTTGACGGTAGGTTGTGCATCTAAGCCTTTTACATCTCTTATATAGGTATTGGACGTGTACAACGTGTACAACCCATTCCACCGACCCACTAAGTGGCGACAAGGAAGGAGGAAGGCAAGCAAAAAGCAGTGTGACTGAAGCCATTCTCATGAAGGTGGATTGGCGAAGGCGCTTTCATTTTCGCGCTGATTGCTGGCGGTGCGGGATTGCAGATTTGCATAGTGGATTGCGGGTGGGACACACTTTGAAACACGCAGCATAATATGACCAGAATCGCAAAAGCTTCATCAAAGCCCTCAACCAAAACTCCAAGACGCGAGCGAGTCCAACCAGACTTCCTCAAAGAGCGGCCGCACAGACAGGCACACACCCGCACAGCAGCAGCAAAGCAATGGTGACAAGCGGGGACTGCCCCCTAGTCCGACACCAAATTGGAAACAAATCCCATTCTAAAAGGCTTTTAGAATGGGATTTTCAACCCATTCTTTTTTGTTTCTTTTTCGCTATAATTTAGAGTAATTTAATTTCTATTCAGAAATTTATTTGAGAGGTCGAGAGTATGAGAAAGTGCATTTGCAAAGGTAGGAAAGTGCTTGTGACAGGGCGCTGCACCCAAAAAGAACGCCCACAGGAGGGAGGAGTTGAGCAGAGGGAAGTTTACTGCTGTTATGGAGGAAATTACTGTTCAAAACTATTGTGTAGGTCTTACTGATGCCAAAAATGAATGGTTAAAGTGACTGTTCTATCGAATTTCACAAAAAGCCGTTTATCTCTAAATATTTTTTCTGATGCTGAAACCATGCTGTATTCAATTGCTAATGCTTACATAACTACTAACTCTACAAACTAACTCTTTTAGACAGAGAAAGCACACATTCTATTAGTTCTTTTTAGATGATTGGTGTTCACGAAGTCGTAACAGAAGAGAAACCTCGGCTCTTGTAAAATGAGCCTAGAATCCTCAAAAAAAACCCTGGCAGAAGCTATCTACAGCAAGAAAAAAACGGCTGGCAGTCAATGTGTTAAGAGACTTTGAGACCCACGGCTTACCATTGGGATAGGCTTTCACTAATTTGTCAGGAATAATACAATTTTCACAATAAGAAACCCAACTGCTCACAACATCAGTCAGCTCGTTTATGTCATCAGAGGAATCTTTAAACATGTCCCAGTCGGTCGCATCCAGACAGCCCTGCAGAGTGAGACAGGCGTCTTCATTCCAGTCTCTCACACGAAAGCTCTGTACTGCACCTCGCTTTAGTACAGTGCGATAGACCGGTATGAGCTGAATGCAGCTATGGTCGGACGAGCCCAGGGGTGGAAGGGGGATAGATTTGTATGCATTTTTCACATTGCTATAACATAGATCTAGAATTTTGTCCTTTCTAGTCGGGCATGTAACATATTGATGGAAATCTCTCAGTGTATTTTTCAGGGTGCAGTGATTCATGTCACCAAGGATAATATTTGGGGCATCCGGGGATATAGATTGTAGCCTCTGTATGACTTGATGTATGGTTTCACATGCATTTTTTTCATTAGCCCTTGGGTGAATGTAAACAACAGTTACGAATATCTGTGGAAATTCCCGAGGCAGATATGGAGGACGTAAAGAGACAGAGAGCAATTCTATATCAGCGGTACATAGCTTTTCGCGGACAATAACATTTTTGCACCAACGTTCATTAATGTAGAGACACACCCCCCCCCCAGATGACTTGCCTGTTGCAACGGCGTCCCTATCCAGCCGGATAGGCGCCCCAAAACCCACCGTCTCTAGGTCCTTGTCTGTATCCCTGTCAGACAACCAAGTCTCGGTAAAGGCTAGGATGCAGGCATCTCTAAAATCGTGACTGTAACGAGCTTGAGCTTGGAGTTCATCAGCCTTGTTGCGCAGAGACTGGACGTTGGAGAGGATAATTGAAGGTAACGCGATGCGGGAGAGAGGTTGAGTTTTCAGCCTCAGTCGAACGCCGCCTCTTCTTCCTCGCTTTCTAGTCCTAGTCCTTCGATCTCGTCCCTCGGAGAGGTCACGGGAACCGGACATCTGGAATCCATCGAAGTTAACCGGATTGAGATCAGCAGGAGGATCATGTGTGTTCCAGCGAAGAAGCAGCTCTCTGCTGTACTGGAGCCGTGGTGGACGATCAGAAGACAGCCGTGATGGGCGATCAGGAGACAGAAGAGCGTGTCCAAGATTGCAGGCTAGATGAAACAGTAGCCACGCTAGTATCATGGCGTAGAAATCCATGCTTACACTGTGTCCACAAGCACAAAGGAGAGTTCCCGGTTCTGCAGGCTCTTAAGAAGAGAGTTCCTGGATCCACAAGCACAAAGGAGAGTTCCCGGTTCTGCAGGCTCTTAACTCATTGAGTGCCAAGGACGGACATGTTCGTCATTTCAATTAGTAACGTAGAGTGCCAAGGACGGACATGTTCGTCAATTGCGTTTTTTGACGGTGGGGCGTCGATCAAAGCCTTCTGCCTCTGATGTACAAATATTATAGCTATTGGATGTGTCTAACCTATTTTACAGAACCCTTAGGTGGCGACAGTGCTCTCCACATAACAGAAAGGCAAGGAAAAAACAAAGAAGAAGTCGTTATGGAAACGGAAATCGCATCGCATCCGTATGCATCGATATGCTGAAGCACGTTACTGCAGCTGTGCCTGCAGCAGCCAATCTGCTCCCACAATTGAGCCGCTCCGTGTCGGTTGCGACAGCAAATCCGCACATCCACACCGTGGAGTTGTTATTATTCTCAAATGGAAGCATCGTTGCCGGTGACAAACACACGCGGAACGCTGTAAAAAAGCAGGATGTCTAGCACCCTTCACTGTGCGCACAGCAAACTCAGCAGAGAGCCACCACAGACAGGAGGAGGAGTGTGCAGTTGAGGCGAGGCGGGGCGGGGCGGGGCGGGGGGGGGGGGGGGAGGGGGCACGCAGAGCAGCACACACACAACACCCAGACAGACCCAGGCAGCAGGACAGGATTGACAAACGCAAGCCAGAATATCCGATGCCCACCAGCAGCAAATGAAGACCAGCAAGAAGCTGCAACCAGCAGCGCACGCAGGGGCCAGCGCTGCTGGTTGTAGCTAAAAAATATTATTCTGCCAAACAGAATTCCCTGGCCTTCACTGTTTTATTGAAGGAAATTATTTTTGAGGTGTGACTACATTAGAAAAGATTAGCTTCAGAGTCAGTGATGTGCTTGAAATGTTTAATTTCACAAAAGGCCAATTATCTCAGCTTCTAGAAAAAAATTGCTATTTTTGGATGAATCAAGCTATCTTCTCCGGCTCATAACTAAAGAACGGAAAATGGGATCAATAAACTTTTTTTTGCAGATGATAGAATAGAGTCTCATCGTTCTTTGTGCGTGTTCAGTGTTTACATAGTAATATCACACAATATTCTGTGGGCCTCGAGAAATCACTGAAAACGCTCTGAAACTCTGGCACTGGGAGCATCCGTCCTCCAAAAGTGGCTGGCACTCAATGAGTTAAGAAGAGAGTTCCTGGATAGCCGGGCTCTTGTAGACGGTGATCAGTCCAACCCCTCCTCCCATCTGAGAGAGCTGGACCTGAGTCGCAACCATCCAGGAGGCTCAGGAATGAAGCTGCTGTGTGATCTTCTGGAGAGTCCACACTGCAGCCTGGAGACTCTGAGGTCAGATAGCATTTTTGAATGATGTGCTGACATGAATATTATATGAATATTGTGGTGAAACTTAATTTGAGGACGTCTATATAGAGTCACTTCATCTGAAATCAGGCTTAGGACTCACATTGTCTTCCTATTGTTTTCACACATTCCTGGTCTCTTCAAATGAATGAAGATGAACTTTGGTGATGATATTTATTCTCCATCGTTTTAAAGACACAGGGCTCCAAATGGCTCCAAAATGGCCTCCATCATCTATGGAGGACAAACATTGATGTGAGAGTGTTGGAGGCAATGAAGGAATTTTAAATATGATAATTAATGTGGTAATTACACAGAACGTTCAGAGCACATAATATTACACATAATATGTAACAGTGGAACAAGCTATTAGCCTTTGGTTCTTCTCAATGTCAGTTCTTTGGTCAAATCAGATGAGGTGTGACTATACGAGATAGATATTAGAAGGTTTTCATAGAACACCAACGCTTCTACAGGCAGGAAAACTGACTGGAGGAGCCTTTAATCCTCAACCACATCAATGGCTACTTTTCTCACTGATGGTGGTGGAGGGCAGCAAGGTGGCGCTGTTGCCTCACAGCAAGAAGATCCTGGGTTTATCTCACCAGCCACTGTGTGTGTGTGTGTGTGTGTGTGTGTGTGTGTGTGTGTCTGCGCGTGCGAGCATGTGTGTGCGCGTGTGTGTGTGCCCACACGCGCGTGCGTGTGTGTGTGTGTGTTGTGGTGGACTTAGTGTTTTGGGGATCTAAGGTGAACACAGGCATGATGGGGTCCTGCACATCCGTTGTTCTCCTGGTACCTGAAGCTTCATCCATGCTTTTTTTAGTTTGAACATAATTAGATGTTATGGGCCTGTTCCAAACTGCCTGTCTCTATCACTTTCTCTTTTTCTATGGTGAATTTGAAAAGTATATCGTACCAACAAATACATGCAAATGCAAATATAGGTTGAAATTGCTGCATAAATGTTTTTCAGCTTTCATGCTGTTGTGGGTACATGCTTTAATCCTTTCCAGGCTCTGGCTCTCTCTCTCTCTCTCTCTCTCTCCCTCTGTCTCTCTCTCTCCCTCTGTCTCTCTCTCTCTCTCTCCTGCTCTCTCTCTCTCTCTCTCCTGCTCTCTCTCTCTCTCTCTCTCTCTCCTGCTTGTGAAGTGCGGATATCAAGAGGAGTCGGATCTTGCAAATAAAAAATTGTTTCTTTTATTTCCTATTAGTTTACAATTCTAAAATAAGGGGAAAAGGGAGGTGGAACAAAGTTCATATGTTGGTGAGTGTCTTTCTCTCAAGTGGCATCTGCCAGGTGCTGTGAATCAGGCCATTATGAGCCCTGACGCACTGATGGTCCCAGCTGCGCGCAGCCACAGCGCTGTCCAAGGTGCTGAAAGTGACAGCAGGTTAATTTGACAATCCAAACTGTAACAAACTCCGGGCCGATGAACGATGAACACGTTCATCACTCCAATTCCATATGATAGAGCAGCTGAATAGGTCTTCTCAGAATACTATTAAAAGGTAAACGAATGGAGCATGCTCTTACTTTTCCATCACGACCTTGGAACATCTCATCCACTCGACCCATCCTCCACATATGTCGTGGTAACCTCTCATCATGAACTAGAACGAAATCACCGACCTTGAATGAAGTTGATTTCACATTTCTGGTACAGTGAGCGGAACGCAGCTCCATCAGATATTCTCTTTTCCATCTGTTCCAAAGCTCACCCACCAGTTTGCGGCGGTAGTTCCAGCGTTTCGTCAGTTGCTCTCCATCCACCTTCCTGGTGTCGGTAACCTGAACAGGATGCGAGGGTAAGGTGGTTATTCTTTGTCCAATCAGGAAATGAGCTGGGGTGAGCGGTGATGGGTCCTGAGAGTCAGTATGCAAATAGGTAAGCGGCCTTGAATTGATTACTGCTTCCACTTCTGTTACCAAAGTTTGCATTTCTTCATATGTCAGATAGGCCTTTCCAAGGACCTTTCTGATGCAGGTTTTGACAGAGCGGACAAGACGTTCCCACATCCCGCCCCACCATGCAGCTCTTTCCACTATGTATTTCCATGTGATTTTCCTTCCAGAAAAGAAACTTTTCATTTGTTCTCCCTTCATCACATTCCACATTTCCTTTAAATCCTGTTCTGCTCGCTTAAATGTTTTTGCATTGTCGGAATAGATGGTAGTGCAGATTCCTCTTCTTGCAATAAATCTCCGGAATGACAGCAGAAACGCATCTGTGGATAAGTCAGAAACTAACTCCAGATGGACAGCTCGAGTAACCGCACATGTAAACAGAGCGATATAAGTTTTCTGTCTGTTTGGTTTAACAAGTAAGGGACCAGCAAAATCTACACCCACTACCTCAAATGGCTGGGCTTCTGTAATGCGATCACGTGGCAATGGTGCAAAGTAGGGCATTCACGACTAGTGAATTTTACTAGTCGACTAGTCGTCCCTAAAGGTAACGACTAACCGACTAACCGTTTAAAAAAAAAAAAAAAAAAAAAAAAAAATATATATATATATATATCTTTAACACATTGACTGCCAGCCGTTTTTTTCTTGCTGTAGGTAGCTTCTGCCAGGTTTTTTTTTGAGGATTCTAGGCTCATTTTACAAGAGCCGAGGTTTCTCTTCTGTTACGACTTCGTGAACACCAATCATCTAAAAAGAACTAATAGAATGTGTGCTTTCTCTGTCTAAAAGAGTTAGTTTGTAGAGTTAGTAGTTATGTAAGCATTAGCAGTTGAATACAGCATGGTTTCAGCATCAGAAAAAATATTTGGAGATAAACGGCTTTTTGTGAAATTCGATAGAACAGTCACTTTAACCATTCATTTTTGGCATCAGTAAGACCTAAACAATAGTTTGAACAGTAATTTCCTCCATAACAGCAGTAAACTTCCCTCTGCTCAACTCCTCCCTCCTGTGGGCGTTATTTTTGGCTGCAGCGGTGTCACAAGCACTTTCCTACCTTTGCAAATGCACTTTCTCATACTCTCGACCTCTCAAATAAATTTCTGAATAGAAATTAAATTACTCTAAATTATAGCGAAAAAGAAACAAAAAAGAATGGGTTGAAAATCCCATTCTAAAAGCCTTTTAGAATGGGATTTGTTTCCAATTTGGTGTCGGACTAGGGGGCAGTCCCCGCTTGTCACCATTGCTTTGCTGCTGCTGTGCGGGTGTGTGCCTGTCTGTGCGGCCGCTCTTTGAGGAAGTCTGGTTGGACTCGCTCGCGTCTTGGAGTTTTGGTTGAGGGCTTTGATGAAGCTTTTGCGATTCTGGTCATATTATGCTGCGTGTTTCAAAGTGTGTCCCACCCGCAATCCACTATGCAAATCTGCAATCCCGCACCGCCAGCAATCAGCGCGAAAACGAAACCGCCTTCGCCAATCCACCTTCATGAGAATGGCTTCAGTCACACTGCTTTTTGCTTGCCTTCCTCCTTCCTTGTCGCCACTTAGTGGGTCGGTGGAATGGGTTGTACACGTTGTACACGTCCAATACCTATATAAGAGATGTAAAAGGCTTAGATGCACAGACCACCGTCAAAAAAAAAAAAATCGATTTTTTTTGACGAGTACACTCGTCGCTGGCAGTGAACAGCTGGATTGTGTTTGACGAGTACACTCGTCGCTGGCAATCAAGGTGTTAAGAAAGAACATGAGGTATTTACACGACATACATGGACTATCATATCCCATATCCCATATCCCTCACAAAGAACATCAAAACACAACAAAACAAAACAAGAAAACTGCATAAGATACACAATAATCCAAGAACAAACAAGACTATTGGACAAACAACCAAACAAAAACAATGCATTCAGCTCCTATCCTGATAAGCCTAATGACACTGGGGTAAAAAGTTCTTAAAGTCAAACTCTGTGTATGTGGTTGCCATATTTTGGGGATGTCTAAGAATCTGCCTTTGCTCTTGTAGTAAATGTTATCCAACGTATGGTAGCTTGAGAGTTCATTCCACCAGTGAACTACAGCTGGGGGATTGGATGCTTTCCAATTTAAAGCTATGCATTTCCTAGCTGCCAACAGGGCAAGATCTATGTATTTACTTTGAATGCATTGTTTTTGTTTGGTTGTTTGTCCAATAGTCTTGTTTGTTCTTGGATTATTGTGTATCTTATGCAGTTTTCTTGTTTTGTTTTGTTGTGTTTTGATGTTCTTTGTGGGGGATATGGGATATGGGATATGATAGTCCATGTATGTCGTGTAAATACCTCATGTTCTTTCTTAACTCATTGAGTGCCAGCCACTTTTGGAGAACGGACGCTCCCAGTGCCAGAGTTTTCAGAGCGTTTTCAGTGATTTCTCGAGGCCCACAGAATATTGTGTGATATTACTATGTAAACACCGAACACGCAAAAAGAACAAGGAGACTCTATTGTATCATCAGCAAAAAAAAGTTTATTGATACCATTTTCCGTTCTTTAGTTATGAGCCGGAGAAGATAGGTTGTTTTCAGCGTTTTCAGGCATTTCAAATTATAAGCTGAGATATTCAGCCTTTTGTGAAATGCAGCATTTCAAGCACATTCACTGACTCTAGATAATATTTTCTGATGTAGTGATGTGGTGTAGTTGTGTAGTTGTGTCCTGCCCTGCGTGCCTCCCAGGCAGCGCAACATGGAGAAGCCACACGCGGACTGCAGTGAAAGGTTTGGCTTTTGAGTGTCGGCTGCTGCTTTTCTAGCGGCTAATCATGTGGAGAAACTATGCTGACAGACAGACAGAGGCAGAAGGGATCAGTTGTGTGCGCGGATTGACTGTGTTCGCAGCCCCCGTCAGTTGCAGCCAGAACAATCTACATGGCTCTGGACTGCAGCATGAGCGGGTTCTCTTTGATCACGGGCTATTTCAGGCTGTGTATTCCTGACATTTCTGTAATCTGGAGAGCACTGTCGCCACCTAAGGGTTCTGTAAAATAGGTTATAGACCTCCAATAGCTACAATAGTTGTACAGGAAATGCGGAAGGCGACATCCCACCGTCAAAAAACGCATTGGACGTCGAAAGACGTCCGTGGCACTCTACGTCACTATTTAATTGGACGTCGAAATACGTCCATGGCACTCAATGAGTTAAAGATAAAAAAAAAAAAAAAAAAAAAATCTAAAACGACTAGTCGACTAGTAAGCACAGTATCGACTAGTGGTTTTACTAGTCGACTAGTCGACTGTGAATGCCCTAGTGCAAAGGGTTGTTGGCCAGCCTTAACTTTACTTTTGCGACATATCAAACATTTTTCTATACATTTCTTTGTGGTTTGTCTACCTCTTACAAGCCAATACCTTTCTCTGACTTGGGTCAAAGTGTCCTGTAAACCAGAGTGCATGACGTCATCATGGGACCTTTTTATCAACAACTCTGAGAACTTGTCCTCTGATGGCAGAATCCACGGATGTTTTTGGCCGTAAGCCCAGTTTGCCTTTTGCAGTCTGCCTCCGACTCGCATGATTTTTTCTTCATCCAAAAAGGGTTTCAAGGTGAGAATTTTTGATGTTCTATCCAATTCCCCTTTTGTTTCCAGTTGTCTCATTTCCTTGGAGAAACATTTCATTTGTGTCAGCCTAATCCAGTATTTCTCTGCTACTTCAATCTCCTGAGCGCAGAGCTCTCCTCGTTGTTTTTCTGTGTTGCGCAAATTGTACACAAATCTCTTTGCCCATGCAGTTACTCTAAGCAACTTATTCAAACTGCTATAATTGTTCATTGTTAGAATGGGCTCAATAACTGTACAAACATCCTCTCCATCTTCTGTTATTTGATTTTGACTGATACACTCACCAGTCGGTAGAGGCGTGTTCATTTCCTCTGCAAATGTTACGTCGGCTGATTTTAACCAACTCGGTCCATTCCACCACAGCTTGTCATTTGCAAGTGTCTCTGAACTGAGTCCACGGGTTCCATGATCTGCAGGATTTTCTATTCCCTTGCAATGTCTCCATGGGGTACGGTGGTGCAGTGGTAAGCGCTGTCGCCTCACAGCTCGAAGGTCCTGGGTTCGATTCTCACCTGGGACGCTGTGGGCGCTGGAGTTGTGACCCCCCCATATCTTCAGTGCCTACTGCCCAGGTGGGCTATCTCGTCGAAAGGGCCTTTCTGTGTGGAGTTTGCATGTTCTCCCCGTACCCCCCAGGGGGTTCCTCCGTACATAACCCCCCACTAAAAACATGCAGAAGATCGTCATCCGACCAGTGACGACAACATCTGAAGTTGGTCCAATGATGGTCCAATGAAGGTCCCCGGGCGCTGGAAAGAAATAGCGACCACTGCTCCTGGCCTGCCCCCTGGAGGAAAGGACAAGCCTGGATGGGTCAAATGCAGAGGACATATTTCACCGGCCACCGTCAGCATGAGTGTGTGTTGTGGCCGCATGCATGTGTTGTCGTGTGTTCGTGTGACAATAAAGACGGGCTGCCGTCTGAAATCGTGAGTTCTCTGGCAGTGTGAGACTCTGAATCTCCACTACTCTGTTAGCCACAAACGGCTTCCACTGCTTTGCTGTGCTCTTGATCCAATGGATGGTGATCATCGAATCAGTCCAGAAATGACACTTTACATTGTTCAGATCCAAGATCTTGCTCAGATAATGACCAAGTCTGGCACCGATGAGGGCTCCCAACAGTTCCAGTCGCGGCAAAGTCACTCTTTTTAGTGGAGCCACTTTAGTTTTGGCAGAGATTAAACTCACAGTGCCTGTTCCATCTGGTTTGGTTGTGCGTAAATACGCAGCGGCACAGTAGGCTCGCTCACTAGCGTCACAAAACACATGTATTTCTTGCATTTCTTGGGAATCTTCATTTTGATCAATCTGTTTGTCATAACGTCTGTTGATGGACACTTTACTCACATTTTGCAATTCCTCGCTCCACTCTTTCCAATATGCTGCCAAATCCGTCGGGAGCTCTTCATCCCAGTCCAAGCCTCTTTCCCACATTTCTTGAAACATGATTTTTGCTCTGATAATAAATGGAGACAAGAAGCCAATGGGATCGAATATTCTTGATACTGTTTGGAGCACTGTTCTTTTTGTGAGTTGTTTGTCCTTCACGTGATTTATCACATCAGTCATTTCAAATACGAAATCATCTGTTTCACTTTTCCAGACGAGGCCTAGAACCTTTAATGGAGTGGAATCCTTCACCTTTTCTTGTTGTTCCTGTGACCATTCTTGTTGTAGTTCAGGACTGTTTGTTTTCCACTTACATAGATCCATTCCCGCACTCGCCAATATTTCCCTGGCCTTTACGCACAGCTCCGCTGCTGCTTCACTGTTGTCGGCTCCACTTCAATCATCAACATAAAGACATTCTCTTATTGTTTGTACAATTTCGGGATTTTCTTCTTCATGCTGTTTTAGATGGTGTCGTACAGTAGCTGCCAACAGAAAGGGGCTCGATGACACTCCAAACGGGACTCTTGTCATCCTGAGTGTCTTTACTTTGATCTCCGTTTGTGACATCGGCTTGTCATCTGTCCAGAGGAATCGCAGTGCGTCTCTGTCACCTTTGTCCAGGGAGATTTGCAGAAAGGCTGACTTAATATCTGCCATTAAAGCTATTGGATATTTTCTGAATTTAATCAGGACGCTCAAGAGGTCAGGATTTAAATTGGGACCTATAAGTAGACACTCGTTTAATGAGCAGCTATTTTTTTCATGAGAGGAGGCATCAAATACCACTCTTAATTTCGTTGTAGCTCTTTCTTCCTTTAGGACTGGATGATGTGGTAAATAATACACTGGGCCGTTTGTCTCATTATCATTTACCATTTCCACTATGTCTTCTTTTAAATAGTTTTGAATAACTTCATCATACCTGTCAAAAAGAGTTGGATTATTTTTTAGCCTTCTCATTAGATGATCAAATCTGCTGTTTGCTGTAACATAATTTGGAGATATAGATACATGCTCATTTTTCCAGGGCAGTCGGACTTCATATCTGCCGCCAGCAAACTTCACAGTTTCTTCAAATCTTTTCAGAGCTGTTTCATCTGTCTCGGGATGTAATTCTTCTTTACATATTCCGAGTGATTCTAATTCCCAGAAGCTGCGCAACTGGTTGGAGAGTGCTTGATCTTGCTCAACACAGACGTGCAGCGATTCAACGTCAACAGCTTCGGTGACAATGTTCAGTGTGGTGACCTCTCCTTGCACCAACCATCCAAACACACTTTCTAGTGCGACCAGTCCATTTTCCAGTTTTTCAATTTTGCCAGTGACAATTTTCCAGTACTGGTCTCCTCCAATTAGGACTCCCAGTTCTTCTGACTCCATTCCTCTCACATGAACATCTGCAACAGGCATGCCTTTGGACTCCAAATTCTTTCTTATCGATTCACTTGCCATTTTAATGATTGAAGAGCTCACTTTGGGCGTCTCCAGTAGCTGAACTTCGATATTCTGATTATTTCTGAGGTTCCTTAAACGCACCTTCACTTTCTTGCAGGTCATTATTTGGGGGGTTTTGGAGCCAAATACAAAAACATTCAGTGTTTCTTTACCTATCACTGGCAGGTTAAGTGCTCTGGAGATGTCTTCTCGAATAAAACTACGTGAGCTACCTCCATCTAAAAGACATCTAGCCACCTGACTTTGAGTGGGCGTGTCTATCCAAATGGTAGCTGTCTGGAGTAATACTGTACTGCTCATAGAATTACTGGGAGCTGCGCTTGCGATCACTGTGTCTGTAGGGGGATTTCGGGCAGTCTGCTGTGCATTTTCCTGTCTCCCTTCTGTGTGTGATCCTTGTTGCCTGGCTAATTGAGGGCAGACTACTTTGTGGTGTCTTCGTCCACATTCTTCACAGATAATTCCCTGCGTCTTGCAATTGCGCGCTATATGTCGGCTTCCCAAACACGCAAAACACTTGCCTTCTTTTCTTAGTTTTTCTCTCCTCAGTTCAAGAGTCAATTCTGTACAGTTCTTAGATCTATGATTGCTTCCTCCACAGAATATGCACTTTGACTCATCTCTGACGCTGGCAGCGTAAAATGAGGCTGTACACTGCACGAAAAGCCAGGTTTCCGTCCCCTTAGATCGCCACATACGGCCACATACCTCTCTAATTCCTGGCAGTTCACGGCAGTACAAAACCTGTGGTGTTGCGTTTGTTTTGTCCGCTGATCGCCGAAAACGCATCCGCGGGTGTCGGCACGGGGGGGCGGGGGCGGGGGGGGGGACTTTCAGCCGCGACAATAGATGTTTCACACCTTGCAGTGCGCCTAATTAGAATGTGAATAGCAGCAAGCTCAGCCCTCTAGCGAAAAACGAATTAATTCATTGGATGAGAGCAGCTCACTCTTACAATACAAGATGGCTTGTGACTGGTGGATAGAGCTGTCACTAACCCGCTAGCTTGTCCATTCATTGGATGGAGCCACAGAGAAATATCACTTGTGATTGGTTGACAGATCTTATGATAGCTTTGCTATTGGTCATGCTTGGCTAAACCCCTCCCTAATAATAATAATAAATCAATGCTGTGTGCTTAAATTCACGTTATTGTTACACTTTCAATGAATGCCATCAATATTTATTTATTGAATGGGGAAGAACATTTGCGAGGAACATCGTGAATAGTAAAGTTTTATTAAATCAAATGCAAATCAAAATACACATGTACATGTCATAAACAATTAAGATATAAGATAAAAAGCATCAAAGGAGAGGAGACTGAAATATTACAAGAAGAAAAAGATTTGGGTATCAGCATGGTTTTAGTATGTGCAGGCAGCATTAACCAATGTAAACAGGATTAGCAGTTATTGCAAAATGTAAATATGCTTATTTAACATACTTTTAGAGAATTCCCCATCAATTTTCACCCATAGACATTTTGAAAAAATCCTTGTTTGCCCAGTGCATTATATGAACATTGCACACATTAATAACAGCAAATAAAAATAAATAATCCACCATCAATAACTTAAAAAAGAGTGCTCTGAAATGCAGGTGGCACTTTTCCCAGTGCATTATTAACATTGCACATATTCCAGAGAACAGAAAATATTATTAAATAAATCGCCATCAGAAACACTACTAGGAAGGCTACATTAACAATGAAATTGCTGCATCAGTGAAAAGAGGATTTTTTGTTCAGTGCAATCAACATGTCAACATGTTCTGGTGTCAGGCCTCAGCCTGTTAATTATGAGTCCAGCAGCTGAAAAGACTCTCCGCTGGCACAGATGTTGCAGGCACACACCGATAGCGACGTGCAAGATGAGATAGCTTTGGGAAGGATTGCTCCTTCTCGCACCACCACACAAGTGGATCCTCCTCGTCTGCTGGGATGCAGGCTTCCAGCCAATACCGCTCCAGCTTGTCACGATCTTAATGGGGATGGCATGCTCTCCATAGCCATCCCCAAAAAGTCCAGCACAGAACTTTTCTTCCGTTTTGGTTGAGGTTGAATGGATTCAGCCGAGGAAGTGGAAGCTGTGTTGTCCTCTTCGTCTGGCCCGTCACCTAGCTGGGGTCCCCTGCTGAGTGGAGATGCCTATAGTGGAGATAATTAAATGGATGGAAATTATTAGAACATAATATAACTTCTTTGTGTCTCTGCTGCCCCAAACCCCCCCCCCCCCACACACACACTTGTGTGTGTTCGTTGTGTGTGTCTGTGTTTATCTTACCACTCTTTTGTGAAGACAGCGCCACCAACAGTGCAGGGTCGATCTCGCAGGGTAAACCTGCTGCCAATGACAGCTCATAGACATTCATTGCCACCTACACACACACACACACACACACACACACACACACACACACACACACAGAGGAGAGAGAAAGCAAATTACACAGAGACAACAGGTTTGAACGCAATTTGGACTGTTTCCACTATTTGTGTCCAGTGTGTTTCCAGGGTTTGTGTCTTTCAGCGTGTGTTACCTTCATGTCTGTCTCTCGCGGGATGTGGTCCTTGAAATCCTCCACTGAACTGACCAGGAATGGAATATGACAAGACAAAACCTAGAGACAAGAGACAAAACAGACTTTTTAGGAACAGGGACAGGTTCATTTTCTGATTGGCACAGATACATTTTTTGACGTTTTACCTTTCAACTGTGCCTGTGTGTTCTAACAGTCCTTGCATGCATTATTTGTGTGTCTACATGCATGTCTATATTTGTGAGGGTGTGTGTGTGTGTGTGTGTGTGTGTGTGTGTCTTACGTCTCTCAGATCCTCCTGAGCCAAGGAGCGGAAGAAGAGGATGACTCCGATGATAGTCATTGTCTTCAAAACACTGTCCAGAGCTACAAACAGACAAAATCAGTCAAAACACTGTCCACAGCTATAAACAGACAAAATCAGTCAAAGCTATGCTGTGCTGTACTTTGCCAAACCTTTGCATTGGATTTTAAATATTTGATTTTTTTTTGCCCAGCTACTAACTTTACAATGAGAGAGAAAAAAACATTTGTTTTCAGGATTTTTTTTTATCCAGCATTACAGACGTAGTTTCACAAATCACTTTTACACAGACGTGAAAGCCATTATTTGCGCTGAATTGTTATGATTTGCACCATTTTTCTTAGTATTTGGTATCTAATTGAATCTGAAAAAAGATTTATTTTGCAGTTGAATAAAATGGCAGTAAAACACGTGATCATGTGGACAAGTGTGCGTTTAGTGTGTGCTCGTGATTACAGGCACACACACACACACAATGTGTGCAACTGTAAATCATTCAAGTTAAAACCAACATCTAGGCTACTTCTATCTAAATTATTTAATATTTATTTATTTACCTGTTCAGCAAACTCATGGTGATGAAAACAAAACACAGCGGCAGCATATTGCGGGCAGTCATTTCAGAAATCAGTTGAGTAATCTTTCATGCGCGGAAAGCATCACAGCATCTGCGGGTTGGAACAAAGGGTATTTTGGATTTTAGGGTGAGCTGTTCCTTTAAACATGGCAAACGTGGCTCAAACTAGCGCTATGGCTCCCTGCTGCTGCCACTGTTTGTAGTTAGAGCCATGGCCACTGTGGAACTGGTCTATGATACTGTTTTAATCTCAGGGCCACACCATGCTTTATGAAACAAAGCAGAATCAATGCACAGCTAGCCTCAATGCTGCCAGTGTAAGCTTTGGCTATCGAAGCTATTACTAAACCTAAAGCTTAATTTTGAGCCACCAACTAACACAAATCCTGGACATTTCATTTCGGGTGAAGCAAGAAGGGGGTTTATATGGATTACGCCAGCACTGGGAGTGCTGTGAATGCGGGGATATGATCACAATAAGTGGTTTGCTGAGGCTACATGCCGTCTGAGCTAACGTTTACTAGCTACAATTGCTAACAGTCCACCATAATACCACGTTACCTTTCTTCCCTTTCTTCCCTCGCTCGCTCCTCCACTGCATGTCCCGCTCGTTGTCCACCAAGATAACGTTATAGGCTTTAGCAGTTGCAAACGAAAACAAAGAAGAACTTGTATTAAAACCTGTAGCAGATATTACTAGCGTTAGCATTAGCTCCTTTCTCCATGAGTGTGGTTAAACAGACTGGCCTCATGGTAGCAGTCGGCCACTTCGACAAATACGTTTTACAATTGGATTTGATGACAAATATTCGCATGCAAACTCAACTCTGACCACATTCACTGATATTACTTATGCTAATCTAACCGACCTACCAACTTAAAACGTTAAATTTGATTGCAAAACTTACCAAACAGGAGGAGAAAATGGCGACGTGAAACGTTTCTGGAGAAGTGGAGGTGTGTTCAAGTGCTCACCTAGAGTGTTGGAATTTGTAAACACCCCAAATCCACCACAACACTTTAAGCAATGGACACTTGTGGTGTTAGTTATGATAAATTAAGTGTTAAAATTACACTGAATGCTGTTGACTTACACTAACACAGAAAAAATAACACTGACGACTTACACTAACACAGAAAAAATAACACTGACAGTTTTACTGTGTAGGTGTGTGGGGTGGGGGGGGGGGGGGGAGGAGCATCTGCCTGGCTGCTCAGCCTGTGTACAGAGAAGCCGATCGGAGGCGTGAAGCCAAATCCATTAAAGAAAAGCTGAACTGCATTGAGAACAAATGTTCAGCTCCTAATTTTATACACTTGGAGACATTCAATTCAGTTTAAATTTTTACTGGGTGGTTAATAACTCAATTTCCTGGGGTGTGACACACTTAAACACATGTTTTGGTTTCCAAGGACTTATGTTCAGTGTATTGTGTTGCAGACCTCAAACCAAAGGGCAAAGGCAAAGCAGTTACAGCCCAGAATATATTATATTATTAGCAAAAATATGTTTTTGATATGTTTTGTTTGTATTTTGATTATATTTTGTAAAAACAAATCGCCTCATCTGCAGATTTCTGTTTACCCTGACAAATAAAACAAAGCAAAACGTGGAATTTTTCAAATGTAATATTCTTCAGAGATAATCAGATATTTTTGTGCATTTTGGTAATTTTTGTTAGATAGAGATATTGCTGTAAACTTTGTACCCCATGATTTAAAGGCTGTCTGTAAGGCTGTGATTTAAAAGCTGTCTGTAAACAATAGCAGAGGTCCCCCCCCCCACACTTACGAGCATCATGCCCCTCGCCCTGATTTGCATTTCTGTAGCTCACCTCATTCTTATTTACATGTGAAAGGCCCCAAGCCAGGGGGAGGCTGCGGGGGCTGTGTAAAACAGCCATCCCCGTCAATCCTTCAGAGTTTCCTGTGTTATCCGGAGATCACCACAAATAGTTGTTAATCTGAACTTCCACAGCCATTTACAACGGCGTTTACTGACGAAAATACCACTTTTCATCTAGTGGTAGAGGCTGTGTAAGATCTCCTTTTTTCCGGTACTCTTTTCTCCACATAGGATTTTTCCCATTGCTTTTCTTTATCAGGTTGTTGCACACTTTGGGTGAGATTGGCTGTCCTTTCACGACTTTCAACTTCCTTTTGAAAATACATCATCAGGCCTTTTACACAGCTGGACGTGTGTTCTTCTTGTTCACTACCGTTTTGACGGGTGAACTGCAAAGCCATTTCTTCTGGTATCATTTTCATGAGGATTGGGCAGAGCAAGTTGCCATAAGTGTCTGAGACTACTCCCATCGAGTCTAAGCTGTGCACTTGAATCTCAATGTCATCATATAGTCTGCGTAAAGCTGCTACATCACAGGCCCTTTTAACTGGAGTCAGATTTAACAGTTTGTTCATATGTGCATTTATAATAAGATCTTTACGCCCAAATCGGCTGAAAAGCATTTTTTTTGCATTGTCATAATTTCCGTCTGATAAAGCAAGTCC